>NW_016161893.1:0-16308 GCF_001687245.7 Rhagoletis zephyria | reverse complement strand
TACAAAAATGAATCTGTCGACAGGTTTGGAATTTTATCTTTGAAACGCCACACTTTTCTTTGAAATCGCTTTATTAGTTCTCGTGCAATAAGCGTTTTTGTGAAGCTCTAAAAATTACAACTACAACATTTGAACATAGCCCCCATACCTTAAGGTAAGACGTATTCTACGTCAAAAAACTTAGATGCTCTGCTCTGTCGGCCACTGCGACTGTTGGAGCGCCGCGAGCAAATCGGCATATTCATGCTTTTAACTGGTATGATGCTGCTAGTATTTCTACTAGTAGATGCTGATGCATAGCCCGACAATTAACATCTCGAAGGACATCGCCATGTTAAAAATGTCAGTCGCTAATATTGAAAACGGATGGGACGTGAACTAGTTGGGCTGAAAAGCGAACTGGTAGTACTTATTCAAGTTCACAACTATTAGCTATCCCTGCAGGGTATGTACACACCTCCCCTCACACAGTTTCGTCTGCATTGCGCGCTGAATTGGGAGCAGGCGAAAAGAACTGGAATTTCCAAAAATCGAACAATATATAAAAGCAGGATGCATATGTACATGTATCGAGTTCTAACTGCCAAAAAGTCTTAGGCGAATTTTTTTTTCAAAGTTTTCGTTTTGATGCAAAAATATTCCTAGAGTATATGGATGCATTTATATTTACATCAGAAATAAAATTTTGAAAAAATTTCGCTTACGTCTTTTTGGCGGTTAGGGCTCGATACACGGATGTGCGTTTGATGTCATTATAAAAGCTCTATAGATTTTTTACTGAATTCACTTGTTCGTGTCTGTCAATATATTTTGACTAATATTATAAATCTGAAAGTGAGTTTTTTTATTTGTTACGCTTTCACGATTTAACTACTCAACCGATCATCATGAAATTCAGTACACTGATGTCATTTAGATCAACTAAAAATATAGGATATAGGATTTAATCTCGATACAAAGGACTTTTTCATACGGCATATCGCAGGAAATATTTGTGACACTGGAACTTGGTATGGAGTTATTTAAAATTATATTAAGAAATGTATGTTGAGAGGCTTGAAAAAGTTGTGGTTTGAAAATATTTTGAAAAGTGATGCCACCTGTTTGACAAGTCAAATTTAAATTAATTATACGCAAGCTATGTATCTCAAAAATTTAAATATGTGTGTCAAACGAAAAATTGTTAACAAACCTTTTTGTTTAAATTTTTATAATATTATTGAGGCGTTTTACTAGGGTTGCCACCCGATTAAAAATTAAATTCAACTAATTTAAATGAATTACTGCAATATGGGTGTCAATCGAAATATTTTTGAAAAGGGTTTTAGTTCTAAACTATATGAAGGACTATTGCCACCTGTTTGAAAAATCCAAATTCTACTTGAATTCAAGGAATTAGAAAATCGGAATATGTATCACAATATGGGTGGCAGACCAAAGAGGCTTAATAAGACTATAGTTGGAAAATATTTTTGAGAGGGTTGCCATCTGTTTAAAAGGTTCAACTAAAAATTAATTATACTCAAATTACAGTGTCAAACGTATGAGTGTTCAGTTATGTTCAGCTTGAACATGTTGAATCTTCTGAGGTATTTGAAGAGGGCTGCCACCTGTTTTAAAACTAAATTCAAATATGTAGAATTATATTATAAGAGTTATTACAGCATAGATATTAATCGAAAGTCTTGAAAGGGGTTCATTTCTAAGCTACAAATATACAGCAGGGTTTACACAAATTTGAAAGTTTAAAGGTTGAAAAAGGTTGCCAACTGTTCAGAAAATTAAATTCAAACTATTCAATAATTTCAATGAAGTATTACAATAGGTGTATCAATCGAAATGGTTTTTGTAACAAGTTTAAAATCTCCTGTGTTTGGCGTAGTTTAAGTATGTTTAGATTTATTGAAATAAATTACACCCAATATAGCACGCAGAAATTTCATACACTCAGCGAAGCTTGTGATGGCGATCTAGTACATACCTAAATATATATGTACATACATATACTTAAGTAAACATAAGTAGGTATAAGTACATAAGCTTTTCGATATAAACCTATACCTCTTTCCACAGATATGCTGCGGGTAAGCCGCTTTGTACGCTTTTTGCTCGAGAAAATGCCAATGTTGCGGATATTAACCGATGAGAATAAGTCCAGTTTCACGAAGAAATTAAATGCGGTCTAATATAATACGTAAATTATATTTCGAAATAATGTTTGTTACAGTAGCGAATTCAATATACATATACTCGTATATGCAAACTAAATAAATCTAATTAAGCGGCAGCGGGCGGAGCGCGAATAATGAAAAACGACGTGATCACTAGTAAATGGAGATGATGAATAAACAAATACAGATAGATAAAGGAACAGGTGCATAGCAAATAGAAAATTAAGAAGTGTCAAAACGGTTAACTCTTATGCGGTGTCTCTACATTTAACCCTTATGCAAACATCTGCAACCAAACTTGTGGAAATGCTAAACTGAACTCAACAGCCAAATACATACAAAAGTATAAAGTTCCGAATGAAGTTCTTACCGGAAATTGCTGTTGTTTAACACTTTGAACATAAAATCCTTTGAAATCAAACACTTTGAATAAAGTATGTCGATTTACACAATGTTGTCAATGAGATAATATTTAAGGCTGCACGGTACCTCAGTATTCAGTGAAAAAAAAAAAAATTAAAACAAAAGAAGTAAACTGCTCTCTTATATGTTATATAAGCATATGCAAGTTGGATACTATATTTAGTTTAATTTACATAGTTAATTTATTTGACAAGTTACTGTAGCAGCTTCGATATTTTTATAACAAAAAAAATATTGTTATTGCTTTTGTCTTAATTTGATTTGATTTATTTTTTAACAGTGTTTTGGATCTCCATGGCCCAAAACACATCTCAAAGTTTCCTTAATCTTTAGGGAATAGAAAGTATATACCAGGCTAATATCTATTTTTGAAAACAGTAGTATAATTGGAATACCAATGGCAACCTGCAAATAAGGAGTTAGAAATAACATGTTCCCAGAGGTCAACCGGTCGTGGCTAGAGGAGGGCACTTGTAGAAAACCAGGCTACAACGGCCACAAATAGATAATAAAAAGACGAAACAGTTGCCCAGCCTCTCAAGAGAGGATATTGCGATGGTGCCGGCTTATGTAACCGCTTATTGGCTATTTGACAGGCACTCTTCAAGACTATGAAATATCGCAGAAGCTGCAGAGATGAGGAAGAGGAAGAAACCGAAGATAACTTTTTTTTGCAGTCTCATAGCCTTGGCCAAGAGCAGAACAGGCTTTTTAGTTAGGCACTCCTTGGCAATGTCCTAAGAAGCAGTCAATTATATTTTCCTGCATATATTTTCAACTACTTTATAAATGCATTTGGCTTAAACTTCAAAGACAGTATGTTTCGTTTGAATGCGCTCTTCTTCTGCACTTCACAGATGCTTTTTCATTTTTAAAAGATACAAAAAAAAAACAAATTATTATCATTTTCACATGTTGTCTCTGCTGGGACTCGAACCCGAACCTTCTGGAAGCTAACAAGTAACAGCAAGCATCTCTACACGCTCAACTACAGCCCGACATGTAAGTGTGCTTTCAAATGTTCAGTTTGAATTGTGTGCTAGCAGCAAATCGACTCTCCGACTCTGCATTTAATTTCAACTACTNGCACGCTCAACTACAGTCCGACATGTAAGTGTGCTTTCAAATGTTCAGTTTGAATTTTGTGCTAGCAGCAAATCGACTCTCCGACTCTGCATTTAATTTCAACTACTTCAAAATTAGTTTGTTTCAAGCAACTTCAAAGACAGTATGTTTCTTTTGAATACGCTTGCGTTCTGCACTTCACAGATGCTTTTTCATACTACCAAGACACAAATTGTTTCTTTGAGTGAAAAGAGTATCAAAATTCGAAAAATGTACTCATTGCATTTGTTTTAAAGTAGTCTCTCAATTAGTTGATTTAAAACAAAAAATCACTTGTTTCCGTCAGGGTAGTGAAAGTCTGCGGTCCTACGTATGTAGCTTATTTATTCGATTTATTTGTGAGAACGTCTTACTGAGAATGCTAATGAGACTCGTTAAGTTCTACAAATGATGCAGTTTTTTTTTCAGAATTACCCACCATAAAATTGAATACAAATATTGCAGCAAAACGGAGAGCCGACGATTTCATATCTTTACTTATGCAAACAATCACAAATGTATAAGCTGGTTGAATATTTTCAATCGAGCTACTTGCATAAAACCCTTCGCGAGCACATACATACACATGTAAATATATACATATGTATGTATATAAAGCTTCGCTTGAAAAAATCTGTATGTAAGGCAAACAAATTTTATACAAATAGCATCTGTGTTTTAATGGCTTCAAAGTCTGCAACAGTCATGAGAATATACTCCCGAACAGACGGAAACCTACGAGTACCTTGATGGAACTCCGCTGCAAAATATGCCTTTTTTTTAGTTTTTTCGATTGATTTTAATCAGGATAGGTCTTTGGTCGTGTACATGCGCTGCGAAATCGGCTATCTGTCAGCTTTTGGCCAATAATATCATCGGTAAAGGTATGGATAAAGGAGATCAAGTTGGGTCAAAAGATGTCGCCAAATTTTGGCGTCAAAATATGACATAGTGAAAACCAGTCTTAAGTAGAAAGAAAGCTTCAGTAAGAGTAAATGCTGCAGATCAACTTGATACTCAAATGGAGAGAAGACTTCTAATCAGATGTCTCAAGCTACGACCAAACTAGTTTTATGCGGCTAACAGCACCAATACTGATATAAACTAATTGAAGCATATTAGGGAAATGCTTGCATTTTTTGCTACCTACTTTCGTAAGTGTATTTGAATATATCTTGATTTTGGTGGAGAATAATGGGGAAGTTTACCAACCACAAATACTGCTGCTGTTCAAGTCTACATAGATGTGAGCTTGTCAACGTAACCATAAAAAAAAACGCTAAAGCAAAAAGTAAAAGCATTGAATTACACTGTGCGACAGCCGAAATCAGCCCGGACTTTGTTAACATTTTATGAAAGTGTCCTCATCCAGCAGTAAAACACTCGATGGCTTTGCAAAAGTTAGCTCGTATTTTGATTTTATGGCCTACTAAAGTTTTCATGTCCCAGCTAATTAGTTTTCAAAAAAGTCGCTAAAATGGTTAAAATAAATGTCTGAGCAAAATTTGAGATTGAGACATATATAGAAAAATTTCATTGGGAAATATTTTCGTAGAACATTTAACCCATTAGCTCCCGCCTGAAAGGGTCGTTTTGACTCTTAATTCAAGAAACCATGCAAAAAGCACATTTGGAAGGTCGTTAGAGGATTGATATTTCTAGAAAATTATTCTTTGGAAAATTTTACTAGCGGTCTTCTCTGGCAAAAACTTCATGCCACCAACGTAAAAGGCCCTATAAAATTAAAACAAAGAATCTATACCAAGATGGTATAACAGCCAAACTCAATTTAATTTTTTTGTAATAAAACCAAGTTTTTTGTTTTAAATTTTATAGAGACTTTTACGTTGGAGGCATGAAGCTTTTGCCTGAGAAGTCCCCTATTAAAATTTACCGAAGAATTATTCTTTAGAATACTCCGGTCCTCTAATAAAATTCCAAATTCAGGTTTTGCGGGGTTTCTTGAAGTAAGGGTCACAACGACCTTTTCAGGCGGAAGATAATGGGTTAATATTTCCCATGAAATTTTACTATACATGTTTAAATCTTTACTTTCGCTTAGATATTTATTTTAACCATTTTTTCANCGACCTTTTCAGGCGGAAGATAATGGGTTAATATTTCCCATGAAATTTTACTATATATGTTTAAATCTTTACTTTCGCTTAGATATTTATTTTAACCATTTTTTCAACTTTTTTGAAAACTACTTAGGTCGGGCTGGTATGAATTGCCATAAATTTGTCGCACGGTGTTATTAAATTTTAAGTATAACTATCTCCTGCTGCTGTTTGCATTCCATCATCAGTAGGTCAATTGGTTAATTCCATCTTTTTTGTTTGCATTTTCTCGTNTGGTGTTATTAAATTTTAAGTATAACTATCTCCTGCTGCTGTTTGCATTCCATTATCAGTAGGTCAATTGGTTAATTCCATCTTTTTTGTTTGCATTTTCTCGTTTGCATATCAAAATGCGAGTGTGAGTAAAGTGAAGTGGTCACCTTCTACCCTTCCAGTTTGCGAAAAAATTGGTAAATCCAGTTTTTTGTAATTTTTTCTGCTTTTGGCTCTTTTCTTTGAGTTATTAAATAAAACGTTGTAATTAAATTTTTTATTTTTTTTTATTTTCCACATTTTGCCACCTAGTTGGGGGCTCATAGTGAATCTCATATTTTCCCGCGTTAAATATGTATTTTCGTTTAAATGTAAATGCCGTTTTCTCGTCTGCCTGGTAAATTGGATGGGTGTTTTGGGACCGCAGAAGAAGGGTTTGCCTAGAAACCTTATTCTAGTCCTTTTATTCTGCACCCGGTAAATTGCGGCTACGACAGCATAGGTACCCATGGCCCAGTGCCCCGTGAAAACGACAGTTAGTTAAGGCCTCTTACTTCATCTCTGTTGTGAATCAATTTCGAATATGTGATGTTTTCGGGTTAATAAAAACACACCCGCTAAGATACATCAACAAAGATGACTTCGAAGTTTCTGCCTAAGCGGTGTCCGTCCAGAAAGACTAATGATGGATATCCATATTCACTGATGATTCGCAGATGAAGCAGGGAAACGTGCGTAGTCTTTTACTAAATAGCACGGTTTTAAATGAAAAAATTGGGCTAAGCGCCTTTGATATAAATTGGATCCCAAATCGTGGATTCTTTGCCTCTTGCCAGATTCTCGGACAAAGCGATATGAAAGAAACAACGCATTTGATGAGATGGCTTGGTGCGGCTCTGGATGCTAATAAACGAGATAGACAGCTTTGTCCAACTACCTATTGGGGGCCATATTGTGGGCCAAACGATACAATTGACAGGTTTCCGGCTAGTTATGACTACGGTGAATTAGAAAACATTCGGAAGACCTTCTGAAACTCTTCAGTAAACGCTCTTACTGGCGTCATCACAAGGTACAGTGCTATATCACCGGTGCTCATGCGATGGCGAATACCATCCTGCCAATCGAACAATTTTTTTGCGATGTCCGGGATTCAAATCGAGGGGCCCAAATATCTTTTCGTGAGTGATCTTTTTCATGAGTCTCGGACTTGGAACTCTGGGAGCTCCTCAAATTTCTTTGGAATAGGAAGTATTTCAGAAATTTTAAGTTCTATTTGATCGGCCAATGGTTGGACGCCAGCTGCGGAAAGAGCTTTTATCCCATACAGTATGAATACCTATTAGAGTGGTGTGCCTCCTCTGGAACTTAAAATTTGGCAATAAAAATTTGCAACTTTATCTCTGAGCCGATATACTCCCAAGGTCTGAACAGCTTCGTTTTCTTGAAGAGTTGCGGCAGTCTGCTTTGATTGCAGCTTTCGGCATCGAAATTTACAGAGCAACTCACGAGTTTTCCGAAAGACAAAAACCTTTCACAAGGCAATTGTTAATTCTCGCGTCTGCCTTTCGAAAGACTAATTGGAAGGTCTCCTAACGAGAAGGTCTTGTCTTTTAATAATAAAATTACTAAAAATTAAATGAAATAAAAAAAATATATTAGTACATACATATTTTTCTTTTTAAAACAAGAAAAACAAAAATTAAAAAAAATATACATATATTAAGAAAAGAAAATGATTAAATAGAAAAAAAAAGAAAAAACTAATAAAACAGGGTTTCTGATGAAAATGATACTAAAAATTGTGTTCTTTCTAAAGCAATAAAATATAAAAATTAAAAGAAGTTCTTAAAAATTAAATTAAAAAAAAAAGAAATTTTTTCTAAAGCTTTAAAATCTAAAATTTGAAAAACAAATTTATTTAAAAACGAAATAAGAAAATTTTATGAAAAGTCCATGAAAAATAAATAAGTTATTAAAAATTTTATAAATTAAAAATTTTTTTTTTGTTTTAATAAAATCTAAAAAATAAATTAAATAAAAAATAAATTTCTAAAAATCGAGGTCAAAGTAAAGAAATATGTATATGTATATATATTTTTTTTTTGAAACAATGAAATAAAAAAATTAACAGTTAAGTTATAAACCAAAAAAAAAGAAATAAGTAAAAAAAAAGAAAAAAAGATCCGCTGTCCGAGGACTCGAACGTAGGATCTCGCGAATAGCATGACAGTACTTTGCTCAGTAGGCGATTCCGAGTGTTGGTGATATACAAGTGCTTTCTGCCGAATAGAGTTTTCGCCATGAAAATTGTCAAGGGAGATTTTTTCTTTCCAAACTATTTTAGCTGGAATTATGCTGTTAGTTTCACCTTCAAACACATATAGGAATATTAAGTCCGTTTCTTTAGCTTTTCAACGATTTTGTAACGATTTGAAGAAGTATATGATTGGTCAGAGTAACGAAAAAATCTCTATTTTGACAGATCATATCTCTAGAGAAAGGAAAAAAAATGCTTGAAGGAGTGTAAGCTTATTTCTAGTATAGAAACCATAAAAAAAGCCAATTTTAAGCCAATCGAAAGTGTAACACCAAATGTGGTGTCCGATATGAAAGAGAGCGCCTGATACATGATAATTTTTTTGAAATACCTCGGTTTCTTATTGATTTCAACCCAATGCATTTCATTTTAAATCAATACAGCTAAGTATTGCAACATTCTTCTCTCTGCAATTTTCATCTGTCGCAATTGTGTTCGTTTTCTCTTTCACGTGGGCCACGCTGTTCACACACAACGCTTTTTTCCAATGAAATCTCTCCTGTCGAATTTGCTGTTAATTTCTTCACCAAATGTTGCACTGTTTTTTAGCCACTCATCGCCACATACATATGTTGATTGCAATCACTTATGAATGCCTGACCTCGATACTCTCAATCAGCAGTCAAACTTATGCATATGCTTTTGTACTACATGTGAACTTCGGCCTTCAACCCGGACGGCCATATATTTTATTTATTGTTTTTTTTTTTTTTAACACATTTATTTTGGGGCTAGTACTACTTGTATTACGAGCTCATTTTTTTGTCGCGCTTGTTTTCTCACATCTTTTGGGAGTTGGTTTGAAACAAATGCACTAAGTGGTTTCGCATAAAAAGGATTATAATGGTTCGCGTCGTTTTTATGTATGCCCTCTGCATCGTTGCACTTTACCACTTGTGCAGTAAAATTGTGCGATTTTGTTTTTTTTTTTTAATACATAAATATGTATGTACATACAGAATTTATATCCAATTTTATGTTTGTTATAAAATTTTTAATACCTGACTGGGTAGCTGCACATAAAAAGGCGTTAAAAAATTGTTTTTATATTTTTGTGATTTCTCTTGGGCTGAGGTATGAGTTAATGCGTGGTTGGTACCTTCGAATCCCCGACACTCAATTAAAATTTTACTACCCTAGTGACACTTTGGAGTGGCAAAAAAACTATTGCTGCCACTCTGGTAGGCATGTGCATGCGTGTCTGCATGTATAAGTGTTAAATGCCGACCAATGTTGCAAAACTTTACAATGACTATTTAGTAGCAAACAGGAATATAAATAATTATGAGGTTGAATTATTGTAAAATTTTTTTTTACAGGACTTTAAGCATATTTTCTACTAAAATCTAAGGACACCTTAGCCAGGGACCGAACATAACAGTTATTGATGAAAACTGTCTTAGAAAAATTTGCTATAGAGGAAATGTTCTGCGACTAAGTAACACATACCAATCGATTTTTTTTTCCACCGAGACTGAAATTTGAAAATAAGTTTTTATTTGCAAATTTTATGCAAAATTAATAAAAATAACAATTATTTTTGATTTTAAAATTATAAATCCAAAATAACAATTATTTTTGATTTTTATGTTATATGTCTTAGATAACAGAATTTGAAGACTTCTATTTATAACAGTCATCAATAAAAATCAGTCACCGACTTTTTTTTTTTAAATCATTCGTTTAATAGTCATTAACATTTTCCGCAGTTAAGAAGTTTACAAAAGTTTACAACGACTTTTTTAAGTATGATTTTAAAAATTAAGCCAGTGATTTATTTTTTTTTTTATTTATGACTTTTTTCGATACCTGTTATCTAAGACATATAATTTAAAAATCAAAAATAACTGTTATTTGCAGATTATTTAGATAAATATCAAAAAAATTTGTTATTTTGGATTTAGAAAAGTCAGAGATATTTAAGGAGTAATTAAATAAAAGTCAAAAAATAATTGTTAAGGAATGATTTTTTTAATAAAAGTTGTAACTGTTACGGTACCTGACCTCAACTGCAACATGATCAGTGTACCGTTAACCCATTAATGCTCACACACACAAATCCCCTTACGCATAATAATGGAATCATTTAGGAAAAATCTAAAAATTGCCCAATACCACTTCATTGACCGAATACGAATTTGGTAAGCTGTAGGTTAATGGTCAAAGAGATCAGCACCACTCTTTTACTCTTTGATTTACAATTTTTCCCCTTTGACTTGGCAATTTTACTCTTCGATGATCGTTGGTTGATTAACTGTCCGCCTGCGTTTTTGTTGCTGATCGTACCTTTTGCAGAGTCCTGTCGTTGTCAGCATATTTTCGTTTTTGCAGTTTGTAGCAATGGTGACATTTTTATTGTTATTCCATCTAACCAAAATAATATTTCTCAATCTAACCGCCTCCAAAGTACTACGTTTTAATCCTTTCATGCCTTTTATGCGCAAATTGTTCCCACTACAGATATGTTTTTCTTATCAAATTCTTCTGGCTCTTTATGAAATATATTTGGCCTTTTCTGAAATTCATTTGTCCATTTCTGAAATATATTTGTGTTCTGAAATACTGTTGGAAAAGTTGTAGATAGAAAAAAGACAAAAAATATAACCTTAAGCTAAAGCAGATGTATGTATCTATGTATGTTGGTTATGAGACAAAATAGATATGTATGTTCTCCAGTGTGGCCCAGGTGCACTTACTTTTTTTTTACTTTCTGTGAACTTTCATGTTCATTGTATAAATATTTTATCTGAGAATACCACTAGTGCAATTTACCGCTGGAACATTTGCTCCTCTAGCGAGCTCCCAAATGCCATTTGATTGAAACTTAAAAAAAAAGCGGTCAAAACGATTCTTTTGCGAGAGAGCTAATGGGTTAAAATGTTCTACAAAATTCTTCCTCGTGGAATGGTGCTATATTTACCCTGACTAAATATTTCGCTCCCATATGAAAATGTACCATATTTTTCCATTTAATCTACAAACACTCAGGCAAAGAATTGCAAATTGCAAAAATTTTACTTGGGAATTCAAAAAGGTCTGGGCCCTATGCTCTATGGGACTTTCGTAGGTTTACGTAAGTTTAAACACTCATAGAACACAAATTAAAAAAAAAAAAACAAAAATCATAATAAAGCATCCGTATACATTTTTGGCCATTCGTGATAAGCCAGATGCTTTTGACAAAAAAAAAAGGAAAAAATATATCTTACATTGCATTGACGATGGAATTACTGCGTTTCATACTTCTCACAGTGCGCATGCATAATACGCCAATCACTACGCATGGCAATCTTTCCGCTTCTGTCTACTTTCACTTCGCCACTTATTTTACTATCTTCTTTGCCGGCGTTTTAATGCACCCACACACAGACGTTTGGCAATGTACACTTATTTATATGCATACCTACATTCATACTTGTGTACAATACATAATAACTTCTGTAGCTTCTTTACTTTAGCCATCGAGCGTGAATGAGCCGCACAGCTAGCTGCTGCCGTCCGTGCTATGCTTTTGTTTGCACTCAATGCCAGAGTTGGTTTTCAGAACTACTTTTTTTCATTTTGATAAGCAATCTGGTATATATACACACACACATACATGGACCATGGATGTACTGCATACAAACATACATGCAAATGGAACACGACAGATGGAGATTCGGAGAGAAAAATTTAATTGATTCAAAGTAGTACTTTTTGGGAATTAATGATAAGCCTGGTATTCAGTAGATATAAGTTCACAAAACGAACGAAGATCTTTGAGAACCATAAGAAAGCAGTTTTATATTCGGCAGAAGTCACGCCTCATCGATCCTGTCGGAATGCACTTACAGTCCTGTTCTCGTTGTAAATCGTTGGCCCTACAATTGGGCATTTCGTTGGTAGAAATTTATGATGAAAAATGAATTTTTTAAGATCTAAAAATTTACCAAGGTAAGCACAATTAATTCAAGCAGTAATTGGGTTAGGTAAGGAGGACGTGTGTGGAATATTCCAAACTTTCCCCTCGGAGGCTGAATTGTCTATTGTGAGTGCTCTCTTTAAGCGAGTGGAGGGGACACGTACCCATGACCGAGGATGGGTAGCCAGGTAATTTCAAGTCATTAATATACTGAATCAATCACTATCCCTAATGAAGCCGAGCACACACTGTTGAAAAAGCGTGAACCCAAGCACTTCGTCTGTAGACCTGGAAATCGAGACAGAAAGTGGTCAATTGACTCTTACTCAATACTCATCACGACAGCTTTTGCTGAGAGTGCTTGTTGTTATTCGCAAACGATGGAGCATTGGTGTTATAGCACAGTGTTCTGTGTTGACGACGGTAAGAGAGCTCTTACTGCAAACCTGTTGAGTTTTCGTTAGTCCCTCGACTTTTTCGTACTAAGCCGCGGACATAGTAACCTTGCGGTCTCACAATCTTCCGTTTGTTCCACAAGTCATTAGTCGCTGCAACGGTGTATTCATCAATTTTCCTAGCGCGAACTTAAACGTTATCCGCTTCTTCTATTGGCCCAGCGTAGCGTGACGTTGAATCAGCGTTGCGTGTCGTTGATATGGCTCAGTGACGTCAGCGTGGTGCGACATTTCTATACAATTCCCGGTTTCACTATTTTAGGTTATATTGCCTTCAGTGATGCTTGATTGTCGACAAAGAAGACTAGCAATTTGCTACTGACAGTCCTGCACCCCTTTTTGCTGTGGGGTGGAACCAAATAGGTACCTTAGTATTGAAGGCCCATTGAGTCGGCCACTTTTTATTTAATTCAGTATTGCTGCATGCCCGAATTTGGTTGCCTTCCCCGTATTGGCCTCTATGAGCTTGAGGGCGGTATTCGTGCTAAGCTGTGCCCATTGTATTGAATACCAATACTTTCCCTTATATGCAGTTCGATTAGTCTCTCCATTTTTTTAATATGAACGATGAAAAACTCTTCGTTGCGGAGCATTTCTGTGAGTGATTTATCTTCCCTGCTTTCAGGTTGATTAAAACCTTCACCTGTGTTCTTGCTCGCGGTACATATCCACTTTTTAAGCATCTTGCACAAATTCATATCAAATGAGGCACCACACACCCACGTGAGTATTGAGCATAGCGCCATCCGGCCCCGTTGCTTTGAACGGATCGAAATACTTGCTAGCCCAAGCGACTCTCTCCTTGTCCACAATATCTGAAATGCCTTTTAGCAGTAGCACCAACTTCTCAATATTAAGTGGCCACAGACAGAATCGAATTTAAAGATACATATAGAAAAAAAAGAACAAATTAAATGCTTAGAAAATGCTTCCCAAAAATGCATGGATTTATTAGCCCGGTCTGTTTGGAGTAACGGGAATCCATATATAAACGCACCTCCCTAACAATAGCAACATATGAGAATCCTGATGTACCTACTCCTGGAAACTGACTTCAATAGGAATTTCGATGGCCACTTTCCCGACAGAAGTGACTGGGAATCTAATATTGCTATTGCCACTAATTTCATCTACCAGCGTTTTTCCTTACTTCATATCGATTATCTGCAGCTACCGTTCCAGGAATTCTATTTGAGCCCCGGTCCCCGGTTGCCACCTTACCAATCCTAAGTCAAGCACTCATCATGTCCGTCTTCTTATTCGGCGGAGAAGAAAACAACTAATTTTACTGCCATATATGAACATACACGACGCCGCTGGTCGGCTTCATAGCAACCGCTCATAACCTTACCATATTTACGTGATTTTAAATACACTAGTGGTGCCACCAGCCCCGCCATTCTCCATTTCATATGCACACAGACACACTCTGTCAGGCATTTATTGATGTACATATTTGTTTATTGCATTTTGCCAAGTGCTGCCAATGTACTTTTAAAATCTCACTAACACATACTTAAGTCCGTACATATAAACATGTTTATGAATATTTGCTATCATTTCTGGTCACATTGAAGGCGTTGTGTAAACTTATAAGCGCGCACTTGAATTCTGGTCACGTTTTTCGTTGTCTACGAGCATAATCGCTTTAAAATGTGTGTTTTCAGTTGTCTTATGTCCCCATTCATTTTCATCGGTTTCATTCTCTACTTTTCATGTGTGTACTACATAGTTTCTTGCTTTCATCTTCTTTATAATTTGGCTTATATCATAGACAGACGGGAACGTTAATCCGGATTAACAAAACAATTCTCCCGATTAAATCAATACCCTGACTGGACAGCACCTAGACTCTATGCCAACTCACTTGCTGTGCTTGCTTCGCTTATTTTTCATTCAGATTAGACATAAGCTGCCCGTTTTGATCAGTATTGCCATCGAAATTCCCCTGACACGACTAATTTTGAGAACTAATCCAAAGACTTCATTCGGATCAACTCCCGAGATAATTCCGAATTAATGAGTTGATCCGTGTCAACGCTGCCGTCTAATTCGACCGTTATTCTAGTGTTTTAAAACCCTTGAAGAGGTTTAACTCATAAGGTACACAATAACTACCGGAAATTCTCGTGCTTTGGAACTAAAACGTTACTAAAATTGTTTAAATCTTTGAAGGTCTCTGTTGGGTTCGGAATTGACCCTATACATTCCAGTTTGTCAACCAATTTCGATAATTTGATACATATGGATAACACAACTAATTTAAAAATACCAAAATCCGATAACTCAACAAAATTCGATAACTCGACTAATTTCGATAACTGTGATGAATTTAGGAAATTCGAAAATGTATGTATTTTGATATAAATCGATGACTCGATAAACTTTGGATACTTCTATAAATTTCGATTGCTCGTATAATTTTTATAGCTCCGTATTTTTCGAATACTCGATATATGGAATTTCGATAACTCGATATATTTTGAAAACTCCAAAAACTTCGGTTCGATAAATCGAAAAATTTCAGTAAATCAATAAATATGGATAATAACTCGATGCATTACGATAACTCGATAAATTTCGTCAACTTTATAAATAGTGATAATTCAATAAATAACGATAACTTGATAAATTTGATTTACTTAAAAAATTTCGATAATGCCATAACTCAATAAAAATTTCTCAATTTGAATAATTCGATGCAATGCGATATCTCAAAAAAACATGGATAACGCGGGAAATTGCGATAGCTATAAACTTCGATGATTCGATAAATTTCTGTAACTTGATGCATTTCGATAACTAAATTGTTTTGCCCTGAAATTACTTCGATTCATATCCAAAATTTACAATATTTTTTTTTACCCTCTCTGTTAACCCAATTCCGTAATTACATATGTGTTCTTCATTGTTTTCATTTTCGCCTTTATTTTCAACTTTGCCTTCACCTTGTCTTCAAAAGAGGCACAACACAAAAATTGGCATTTTTAAAATCATGCTCTAAAAATGTAAATAGAGCTTTCAGCAAAAATTGGACCAAATTTTTGTTATAATTTGTTAAAAAAAAAACCTAAGCTTAAGTCTCCCTTGTCCATATGATTTTTCTGACAAACGTGTAATTTTGAGTTGCGCCTCTTTTGAAGATGGTGTGCGATATGTAGGTGGACGAATTTTTTGTGAAAGTAGAGCTTTGTTGGCTGCCTGGCATTCTATATAAATGTTTATCAGCTCGCTTTTAGAATCCTCAAGCTTGACTCTAACCAACCATATTATGTCTGTATGTCGTATGGTCATATTTTTTTAAAGAAAAAAAACCTAAGCAACTCCACGAAAAGGGTTTATTCGCTATTTTAGTATTCATTGCATAAGCCGCTCATTTGAAAAAAAAAAAACAAAAAGTCTATTAATCTTTGACAATAAAAGGAAATTTAAAATTTATTGCGAACGTCCGGTGAATTGAAACGAACGCAACAATTGAATAGGATTATGACATACAGTTAAATTTACGATAAGCGCAAAGCATTCGCAAAGATGTGCACGCAGACAGATTTAGGTAACGAGCGATGGGAAACAAACAAGCATTTGTGTGTGTGGATGTGTT
>NW_016161892.1:38299-47463 GCF_001687245.7 Rhagoletis zephyria | reverse complement strand
AATTTGATTTAGATCCGATCATTGGATCATGAAGAAATGGGTTAACGTGTTCCAAAGTTATGCCGTAACATACATAAAAAAAATCCGACGAACTGATTAACTTCTCCTTTTTGTAAAGTCTGTTAAAAATTAGTTAGTTATCTTAATTGCATGCAAATTAAAAAATGTTACTTCGTCTTTACACAAAAATCATAATTTTTTCATTAAAAAAGGAGGAGGTTTTCTATTCGTCGGAATGTTTTTTTTTATGTATGTTACCGCATAACCGATTTCGATAATTCTTTTTTTAAAGGATAGGTGGTACCTCAGAGGTGGTCCCATCCTAATTTGGTTTTGATCCGATTAATGGATCATGAAGAAATTAACGGTAATCTTAAAGTTTTACATGAGAATTGAAGTCGGTTTTGGTTTTTTGCTACAAACTAAGTAGAAGATATTAAAAGATAATAATTATTTTATAATTTTTTTGAAGTAAATGACCGATATGATTGAGTAAAACTTATTAAATTTTCTTGACTTTAGATATATTTATTTATTTAGGTACGTATTATAAATTTTGTTATCGATAATCTTGCATATTTTCAAAATATTTGAACCGGCAAAGCGGACGTCAAAATTACTAATAATACACAATATCCGTATTTTATATTATGTACTTACTTACATTTCAACGTTTATTTACTTAAGTCACTAATATCACTTTTCACATCTTAGAAAAATTTGTGAATTTGTAAAATCAGTTGTTTGCTATTTTCTTGTGTGGCCCAACATTTGCATGAATTTTAGTTATTATTGATTTAAGTATGCGATATATTTAGTAACTAATTATACAACACATATGCGAACAAAAAAAAAAAATCGTTCAAATTAAAATAAATCGAATTCAATAAAGCAGAGAAATCCATACAATAAACAGGCACATTTTACACTAACAAAAAGCGTCTACATAGAAAGTTGCAAAATCTTATAAATATGCAAATATGTAGTTATGTTTCTGCCATTGAGTTTTTGATTTTTGCAAATTCGGGTGACACACTAATTATTGTTAACGCTTTACATTCAACCAAAGCTAGATTGTAGGACACAATATCGATATCTATTTATTAAGTAGGTTAGCGCTACCAAATCATAATAATTAATAAATGAGTGCAGATATGGATTTATACGAGTATCAAACAATTATCGTCCACTTACAGACCACTCTTGAACCTGTGTTTTAATTCCTGTCTGCGAATCTGTTATGTTCAAAAAAAAATTTTTTTTTCTCTCAATGATTAATTTAATTTTCATGTTAAGCACATTCCACTTAGTACTCGTAGTGAGAGTAATATAACACACGTGGTTTAGAAGTGCATACTTAAGGCATATACATATGTACATTAATGTGGTCCAAAAATGCATGTGAAAAGGCAATATCAGAATTTGTATGCTCTCACCTCCTAGGATTATTCTATACCGAAAAAGTAGACCACTATTTTTTTATTTTGAAATCAAAAAATATTTAGAGGTCGCTCAAAGCGCCTAAAGTCTTTATTTATAGTTTATAGTATTTTATATGGGGGAAAAACAACTTTTCATAGAAATGGTATAGAATTCTTAAAAATCAATATTTTTCTATCGGAAAACTCTGTTTATCTGCAGGAAATTCCCAGTAATAATACCCAATTGTTTAGTTAACCATTTTTTCATCGCAACCATGATGTAGATGTCCGCCAAAAACCCACAAAAATGCCGAAAAACGCAATAGGGGGAACAATAAAAAATCGTTAGTATTAAAAAATGGTTAAATAAACAACTGGGTATTATTACCAAAAAGTCTCCTGACGAGAATCAGGGTTTTCCGATCGAAAAATATTGCTTTTCAAGAATTCTACACCATTTCTTCGAAAAATTGCTTTTTGCCAAATAAAAATACATGGAAAACTTTGGCGCTTTGAGTGACCTCTAAAAATTTTTTTATTTCAAAATAATAAATAGGGGTATACTTTTTTCGATATAGAACAATCCTAGGGGGTGAGAGCATTACAATTCCGATTTGACTGTTTTTGGACCACCCTAATAAACATATGTATGTAGATAGTATGATAAGGGTCGTTGTGAAATGATTCACAAAAGAGGAAAAATTGAACAAAGGAAATATATAAACACCCACAAAACGCATTAACTGCCTTTCGAATTCAATTGTACATGTGCATACATACATATGTACATATGGACCAGTGATGGCCGTGCATAAATATGTACCTTTGTACTTAGGGTACATGCTTGGATACGAAATACCCACGTGCATGCTAAAGTGAAAAAAAACTTGGGTATTTAGAGTTGCTATGTATATAGTATAGAATTGAGGTATGTATTTAAAAAATAATAAATACTTAATACTTAACTATGTAAATATCTGCAGGAGCAGGAAATACTAAAGTACTAAGGTTATTAAATTTGCGAATCTAAACGGTTCAGGAAGAGAAAGAATAATCGGTAATTTTCGCTTTTTTTAAGAGATTTACAATTGAGGTGTTCACAATGTTCGTTCCAAAATGTTGTCGTGTACATGCAAAATTGCAAAACGACGCTGCACAGTGGTGCCCTAAAGGAAAAAAGTAAATTTCTTATAGGTCTTCAAAGAGAGAAAAAACTCCCGGGGAGTTTCTGTTCATAATCGGCCTGATTATTTTGTCCATCACTGGTCTTTTTTTTTTGCTCTTATACACGATACTGACTAGAGTCATTTGGCAATCTATTGCGTCTGTTTATTTAGAATGCAACTAATTTGGTGAGTCAATGCATTTTGTGACTACGTATTCAAGCTGACGCCACCGTTTGCGCACTTTTGAGGTAACCCTCTAGGAAAATGCGATGGAGTGAAACTTATCCCAATTTTACGCAAGCATGCTTTACTCGAATGAGTCGCATCCACCTCGAGATTACATAAAAATTAAGAGCTCACATTTAAAATGAAAGGAGCCGATAACTTGTTTTTAGCTTTTGAAGTATGTATACATATGCTTGGCGAAGGAAAGAGCGCATAGTTCTAATTGCAAGTTCATTAGAAGTGCAATAGTTTAGTAAATTTTCCTAGAGACTATATTTTCATACAAAACTAGTATTAGTAAATAAACAGTTTGGAAAAAATTTCATTTTGTTAGCCCATTCATCTGATGCTGTAGCTGAGCGGCCGATGATGGGCTACAGTGCATGGAATTTAATTGTCGAATGTTGACAGTAATAAATAAATATGTATATTTTACTCTGTTGTCAACACTTACTACTTATTCGCTTTAACAACTGATTCAGTGTGTATTATAATTTTCCTTTCAGGTAACTACGACCATACATAAGAGTGTACTTACATACAGGTGGCTGCATACCTTTTAAATGCAGTTAGCTAACAAGTGTATTTTTTAATAATTGAAATTGTTTTGATTTATTATTACGAATATGACTCAGGATAACGATTATGTTTTCTTGGTTGCACAATGAGCCATACTTAGCAAAGAAATATGAGCAAGCTTAGAAAATTTGTTGTTTAATTTAGGGATGGCAAAGTCGACTTCGACTTTCGACTAAAATTGACATTTTACTCCTCAAAGTCGAATTTTAGTCATCGACTTTCAGTTTATGGAAGTCAACTTTTCACTTTCGACTCTCGACTCTCGACTTTTTATAAATTTATTTGCAGTGGCGTCTCTTAAATTAAAACTGATCTTCTAACAAGGGCGCGCAGTGCTAGTTGGTCATATTTCAAAAAAAAAATTGCCAATAAAACTGAAGTGAAATGTGAAAACTATGGTAGAGATATGAATTTTAATGACTGTACAACAACATTGTCAAATCATTTAAGAGCAGCGCATAAAATTATTATACGAAAACAAGTTCCTCGAATTTGTTAATCGTTTGTCTTCACAATCTTCAGTTAATAATGAGGTAAGTTATACATAGGTATTTATTTTAACAATTGCATGCAAGAAAGTTTTTCTCCATGAACTAAAATTTTTTATTGCATAAAACGATAACACTGTGCGACAATTTTATGACAATTCAAGCCAGCCCAGACTTTGCTAATATTTTCTGAAAGTATACATATCCAGTAATGAAGCAGTCGATCGATTTGAAGCACTTAATTTTTATTGATTCAAAAGCAACCGTTATTCTGTATATGTATATACATTCCATCGGATAATTTGTTCCTGTTTTTGCATTAAACACCAGCTACAATTGAAACGATTTTTTCTTGCTCAGCGCCTGAATTGGTTATCGTGAGCAAAATTTCAAAATTGTCCTAACAATTTTTAATACTTTTACATAATTTTACTCCCCGTTAGAACTTCGGAACGATTAATTACGTATACGAATATTCTTGAATTCTGATCAATTATGCCTCGATAATTGTGTTAAATGAAAATCCCTTTTGTATTTGAAATGTTCCTTTTTCCCCTTTTAATAATTTTTGTTGCAATATATTCCTCAAATAGGTAAATTACCCACAATCTGGTATCACTGTACCGAATGACCCATTAAATGTCCAGCGATGGAAATTCTGTTTATTCATAGAAATGCGTAACTGCGGTAACCTCGTAAATAAACCGATTTTGCATACAAAATTAAGTAAGTTTACGGGGTTTCCACGGTTACGAGGCATTTACGCGTTTAGATGAATTGCCCTAATTAATTATATGCTGTATGTATTTATTTGCTTACACTTCTCATAGATGTTCTTCTGTAACAGCAAACATATTTTATTGTATGAATTTCAGCCGTTTTTGGTGTTGAGAGAGTTAACTCGCATTTCGAGGTTAACTTTTGTACTGAAAGTTGACAGTTAACTACCTGAAACTGAGTTAACCCTTATATCCTTAATTCTTACGCTTTTTATGTACATATGCTTTCAACGTACTAGTCATACAAATTAATTCCGATTTTTGGCAACATTTCACGCAAAATCGATAAAAATAAGGTGACATTCTTGAAGGCCATACAAGTGCCAATTTCTATTTTCGTTCAATTGAACAGCGAAATGGTTTTTTAAGATTTCCCTTGGATGCTCATGTACGTACATATGTATGTATGTACTCTACCTGAATAAATTAAGTTAATACTTAATGTTAATTCTATCTATAGAAAATAAATACAGGGATTTTTAGTTCGTTTGCAGCAAGAACATTTAAGCTCAGTACATACATATGTATGCATATAATCACTTCAAAAAAATAATTTACGCCCTCTCGATTTTCCCATGACTAAGTTTCATGCTTTGTATGACCAAAGTTTCTATTCAATAGAAGTGAAATTAAGACTTTACAAATATTTTAATAAAAATTTACTTATTACAACCAGTTGAAAATTATACGAGTTAATATTTTTTTTAGCTTTTTGCACGCTAAATAATTACCAACAATTTAAATTTAATATCGACTGCTGAGTGGAAGATCGACCTACATACATATCTCGGCAGCCAGTTCGAAAACGCCTTATCTCAAAACAACTTTTCAAGAACGCCCTATTTCAGAACTTTATTGAAAAACACCCTATCTCAGAGTCCACAAGTCTCCTTTGGCATTTTTCATTCATTTACAAAAATGAGCAATGAAAACAAAAAAAAAAAATATTTAATGCTTCCGCATTAAAGTTAACCAGTAATAATTATAGCATGAATGCGTAATTACAAGTTCAACTGGTCATACAAATTTTAAGTAGAATAAAGCGTTTATTATAATTTAAAATATGAAAAAAAAAAAAATTTGCTAAAAGCGCATAAGTTCAAATAAGAAGTTATTGAATTGCGTACTTGCTTCTGACAAAAGTCAACTAAACCTATAAAGTGAAAAATAATATACATATGTACATACATTAGGGTGCAACACTCTCCATACAAAAAAATTTAAAAATGTATTATATTTTAAAACTTCTGCCAAAATGGTACGGCAAAATATAAAGATTTACGTGAACTGAACCGTCTCGAAAAGGCCTCAAAAATATATTTATTTTGATTTCGTTGATACATTTTTTTACATTTTTTACACACCTTTTTAGCCTTAAACTTTTCTATCATAAAATAATTTTATTTATGAAAAACTCTACTTTTGAAGGTATTTTAAATTTGGTACAACTCACGTAGATCGAAATATTTTGGCGGGACTCTCAAATATAATAAAAATTTTATAACTCCGGTGGAAACAACGCAACATTATTTGGTGAGGCAGCCTAATGTATGTACAAGGTATGTACTTTTCAACGCAATTTTCTGTTTTTAATTGCTAGATTTTAATTTTCAAACCGAACAAACAGATTAATCCCTTTGAAGCACAAAGCATTTGACTTCAGCTTAGCAGTTACAAGTTTCATACAAATCTTAGTGGGTTCACAGAGGTGTGTGTGTTTTTATGAGAAGTTTTTTTAATGGCAGAACTCCCTTCGGAGATTTGAAATTACCTACCGAGATCCGTTCACTTAAAAATAAATGTTTGATCTTGCTCGCAGCAGGACTCGAACCCAATGAAACAAGGCACACTTAGCGTCATTACAAAAATTCAAAACTTTAAGCAACAAGTGAACTTATTTAAGCTTTTCATCGCCATAAAAATTCTTAATTTTTTATGTATGGTATTAAGTTCAAACATATTACACGGAATAAAACATAAAAGTGGTAATAAAAATATTTTTCAAAATTGAAAAATGTATGTATGAAAAAAAATTAATTAATCACCTTTCCCACCAAGTTCGAAACACTTTCGGAAGTGTGTACGCAATAAATTTACTGTGTCTTCCAAAAGTACACTGTTAAGTGTAGCTATCACTATCCAAACTCAAGAGCCTAGAACATCAAAACGAAAAGTAAAGCAGATCAAACAGTACAACAGCGTGTATGAAATTTGATTATGCATTTTTCTGTTTTACAGCTTTAATTGGATTAGCTAGCTACCTATAAGAATGATTTATATTTTTTGTTTAGGCTTTTATTGTCACGCCGCGGCGTCTTTTCCAGTAGTTGAAACGGATCCCTTAGCGCTGAGAGAGAAATGTGTCAGATTTCTTTTGAAAACATACAGGAATGTGCATATGCTTAGATTAGATGTTTATTTGAGCTGTACATGTGTACAAATGTATTATTTATTTCTGGAAATTGGTTCGTTGTATTGATTGTATTTTCATAATTGGGTGTTTACATACATGCAAAACCACGAGTAACTTGTATGTACATATGTAGTAAGGGTGTTTTCTTTTAGGTTTTTTATTATCACCTGAGCTTTTGCGCTTTAGAAGATTGTGTGATATTTTTAGTCAGAAATTTTGTAGTAAGTTTTTGTATATCTCCTTTAGTTTCCGAGATATTGACAAAAATTTTATCGGTAATTTATTACAAATTAAGTTAATAATGCAGATTAAATACAAATTATCGTTAATTTAGTAAAAAAAAAATTATCACATTTTGTCGTCACACAAGGAGGCTGCAAAATTTTGGATTACACTAGGCGATAATAGTTGCATGTAAAATGGCCAAATGTAAACACCGTATTAGCTCTAGTTTTCGAGTTGTTCACGTTTGAAAATTCCTCCAAAACATCTATAAATATATGCATATAAAAATGATATGTTTGTTTGTACGAAGCTTTAAAATTCCATAACGGCTGAATCGATTTGAAGTTTTTTTTTTTGTTTGATTGTTCGGTATAAAACCAGGATCATGTAAAACAAAAAACTTGGAGGGTGCCTCTTGTATGAAAAATTTCGAAATTTATAAGATAAATAAATTATTACAAAGAAGTTTAAGAAGGCTTACAGTCGGAAATAGTTTTGACTTGGGTTGCCACCTGTTTGAAAATCTTAAGCTCAATAAAATAGTTAAAATAAATGAAATATTATAATATAGGTATCGAATTAAAGAGGTTTAAGAAAGATTACTGCTGTAAATATTTTTAAAAGGGGTGCCACCTGTTTGTAAATTTTAACTCGGTTAATTTGACAAAATATTATCAACATTTTTGTTTCATAGACTAAAAACGAAATTAATAAATAAATAAGAGTGAGATTTTGATCATCGAATAACTTGTGAAGAAGTAATATTTATTGAAAAAAGCTTTTTTGCAGAGCACTCGATTTTCTCTGCCAAAGAATTTGCAGCACTGCTGATTGTTCTTGAAATTGTTGTTGCATTTGCTTGTTTTGTTTACATTTTGTGCTGAACAGCTGATTGTTTTTTAGTGGGATTTGGTGGGATTGATTAAACCACCTACCAATCAATCTTGGTTGTTTGGTACAAACACAGGGTTGCATATCTCATATTTATATAGCCAATATTGGCCATTTAAGTGCAGATTAAATGGGTGATTTCAAAATGAATAGTGAAGGTTAATCAACAATCTCTACTTAAGTAGGCCATCTGAAATTGGGCCTTATAGTATGTATTAATTTAGTGGCCAGAGCATTCGCTGACACGCGTACATTTAGCAAGCACTAGCGTTATACGCGCTGCTGTCGAAGCGACGCAACGCCAAAGTTTTATGTGAACGGGTCTATACATATATATGTATGTATATGTACATTTGTTAACCTCTGCTAATACATACATTATACCAAAAATCACGATTAGTGGACCCTCGCTACAATTTGTGCATTTACCTTGAGCATAGCTAAATGAATATTGATAATTTGTGCGAAATCGCTAACACACATCCATACAAAGTGTGAAAAGTCGCTTGTTATCAGGTGAGTGCTAGTCCTTATCGCCCATGTGCTTGCAAATGTATGCATGTATGTATGTGTGCATGTGTGTACATATTCTAATAATTTTAAAATGCAATAAATATAATCTACTCTTAAGCGTATACATATGTATGTATGTATGTATATAGGAGATTTTAAGTACATACATGCATATTCGAGTACATAACAAATAAAGCACAACAATAAAACTAAACACAATATTATCAACATTTTAATCAATTGCGAGCGTAATAAATAATTTGTTTGGCAAAATCGCCAAAGCTTTCATAAAAAAACACAAATACATACCGTATAAAAATATTTTCCACCGCTATAAATACATAGTACTTAGATGTGTTGCATTAAACACTTGCAATCATTTTGTTTTCATTAGTTTTGAATGCAATTTTACTCTTCAATTAATGCAAATAATGAGACGTAATTGCTTCACAATCGTGCTTCAG
>NW_016161892.1:30164-33287 GCF_001687245.7 Rhagoletis zephyria | reverse complement strand
TATGTACATATGTATGTAGGAATAGATAAATTCGGAATTTCCCCTTTCCAGCGGTCAGTAATTAACTACTATAACTAAATACATTCTATCGATCGATTTACATAATTTTTAAGGAATCTACTTTCGAGCGATAGTTGCGATCTGTTGCATGCGAGTTGTGTGCGTGCTGATGCTCAATGAAGCGACTAATTAAAAGTTTGTCGTAAACGATGTGGGCGGGCGAAGTCTGAACTCTGCATTGGCATGCAATAAGTGCATATAAATACATAATTGTTTTTTTTTGTTTTTGTTTTTGGTAAATTTGTGATCTCGCATGCCATTATAAACATTTGAACATTTATTTACTTTAAATATATATGTATGTACATGTACATATGTATGTTTGAATTATATATTTGGCACCCTCAATTGGAGTGATCGCGCCGGTCAAAGATCATCTCTGCGGATTTAGAGTGGACAAAAGAACCGGCTATATGTATGTACATTAAGGTGCATCAGTCTCCATATAAAAAAATCGGTATTGTTTTTCCATCGCAATTATAAAATGTATTATAGATTTTCGCCGAAACTTTTCAGAAAAGTATTAAGATTTATTAATATTAATAAATAAAATGGGTTTTAAAATTCTCTTTTCATAAAATTACTTCAGATGTTAGAAGCGTTTAAGCTTAGATAGCACAGTTCAACAAAATTTTACCACCTGAGTAAACCACAACGTTCCTGGTAGATTTTCTGGCGCTGAATTCAAATCTGGCGCTGAATTGCTCTAGCACGTCAGAATTTTGAGATATCCTAACCTCAAAGTGCTAAGAAGACGTGGTATTTGAGGCTATATTATGAGAACAACCATTATTTTTTTGCTTTGTTCTACTTATGGCATCATTTAGTATTACTCTTCCTCTATAAAATTCATTTTTGTTTTTTGCGATTCGATTTTTGTATCTCAAGATACATAATATAACCTCAAATATCGGCAAAACCCGTGTTTTTGGCACTTTGAGGTTAGAATATCTCAAAATCCCGACGTGCTACAGCAATTTAGCGCCAGAAAATCTACAAGAAACGATGTGTCTTATTCAGTGGGCTGGAAAAGGCAAAATTTGTCGAACTGCATCTTTTGGCGAGGCATCTTAATGAACAGATATGTACATAAATATGTATGCATGTATATTAGGGCGGGTTGATTTATATTTTTTTTTAAATCGTATAGCAAAAACGTAGACTACATAAAATTCTAAGAAAATTCTCCGAAGAAACCATATATCTAAAATAAAATCCTAATCCGCGCCTCTCGACTTGAAACTTTATATGGCCGCCTTTGCCAAAAAAAATAAATGTTAGAAAAAATAGGGTTTTCCAAAAAGAAATCGTATTTTCTGAATAAAATTGTTTAGTAAGGTAGTTCTTTTGCGCTTTATATTTTTTCTACACTCAAAATCTTTTTTCATTAAAAAAAATATTCTATCAGAGGAGATGCAAATTAGGGTTCAACTGCTTTTTTGATAATTGAATATTTTGATTAGTCTCAAAACAAAACCTGTATTGCATAAACTATAATATAATATAACAAAACATAATATATTTCAAAAAAAGAAAATAATTTTAGCGAAAGAAGAGGAAAAAAATTTTCAAGTCGAGAGGCGCGAATTAGGGTTTGATTTTAGACACATGGTTTCTTCAGAGAATTTTCTTAGAATTTAATGTAGATTACGTTTTTGCTATACGATTTTTATTTTTTATTTTTTCATCCATACAAATCAACCCGCCCTAATGTATATGCTGCATATATGTATGCATGTAATCATAATTCAGTCGAGTACTGACACACATTTGCTCTTATGTATGTATGTATTTTCAAAAAGTATGTTGATTTATAAAGAATGCAGAAATTATTCGGATGCGATCGCAGATTGCGGCTGAATAAGTCGAAGATGAATAGTGGGCATGTCAGAGCACTTTATGCAATCTTCTCCAACGGCTACCATTTGTACTTTTCGGTATCTAAATATGTATGTATGGATATGCTGCAATATTTTAAGAAGATACAAGTGACCGCATGTGCAGTCGCTATAATAGGCTAATCTCCCTTTTTAAACGTTTATGCAAATTTGTAACGAAATATATGCAGTCTGTTATTAATATCTCGAATACAATTTCCTCGCTTGGTATTTTGTGACGATGTCAACTCGAGCGCAATGCCCCAATTCAGATGAAATTGGCACAATACATGTGTCTGTATGGGAAAACGTGTATGTATTTAATACGAGTATTATTAGTGATGGAATTTTTGAAATCGAAAGCTTGTATACATAGCACCGCCAGCCTTTTGACGTTGTTTTTTTTTTAATTATGTTTTTTTTTAATTTTTTTTATTTTTAATGTGGTGTAATAATATTTACTTTTAATATTTTTCGTTGCATAAGCATTTAATAATTTTTATTTCAATTCTATTATATAAAGCCTGTGGCAAACCTTTCGAAAAATTTCTAGATCAAGTGTCTTTGAACACTTCGTTTGATAACAGGGGTATTCACACCGATAATTTTACACAATCAAAATTACCGAACACCGAGCTACCGACTACCAAGCTCTGTGTGAAGACCCGTAATATCTTGTAAGTTCTTTTTTCACTTAAATTTAGCTAATATTCAGCTCTTGGATAGGTGTCAACATTACAAAAAAAAATCTTAAAAAGTTGTCTCAAACACATAGGTACCAATCTTGTAATATATCATTTAATTGTAATATTTTTATTTAGTTAAGCGACAACGTCATTGAAAAATATTTCTAAATCGGAAATTTCTCAAATATCTTTCGTTTGATACCTATGTATGTATGTATGTAATACATACATATTATGTATATTATAATCAGTGTTGCCATGAACAAATTTTTTTTCTACCAAAATTTCCTACCGAGAACAACCAATTTGGCACCCGTATGGTACAATTTCATTAACCTTATCAATTTAGTTAAATTTATAATGTTCAAGCAGGTGGCAACCTTCTTCAAATATGTTTCCGGAATTAAGTTCTCTTAAACCTCTTTCGTTTGGTATCCATATCGGTATATTTACTTTATCTTCTAATTTATTTAAACTAAATTTTCCTAACGGGTGGCAAC
>NW_016161892.1:25969-29001 GCF_001687245.7 Rhagoletis zephyria | reverse complement strand
ATCAAAACAAATTCTATGGGACTGAGAAATATTATTTTCTACTTTTTAGTCCATTTATAAAAGCGTTGTATCAAGGTGTATTAAGCAAGGTGGTGTTGGGGCGACAGCTGAGTTTTTCGCCGCGGAGGCAATTACGTCAAAATGATGTGTTTGTTGTAATTCATACCAATGACAGTATGGACATCAGCGTATAATTTGTTAGTGTAATTTTTTACTTATATACGGCCAACACCACCTTGTTAAATACGCCTTGCGTTGTATATTAAAAAGTTTTTTTTATATTATTTATTTTCTTTTACTTGAGTTCTTAAGATCGCATTGAAAAATCCTTTCCTGAAAACTTTTATTTAGGAGCGCTGTTATTTACTCCTCAAGAAAGAGTAACATTTTAAGACACTGAATTTTATGTGTTTTTGCAAGTTTGTGAGAGTGGCATCGTTTGGGAAAAGAGCGACACTGTAACTAGTTTGATTTATTTTTTGTATCAATGTGGTTAACATATGACTTTTAAGCATGAGTGATCCTCTCACGTCATGATTTATGTACGATGAGTTGTGCTACGTCGCGACGTTGTTTGCCGGCTACCGGCAGCCGACATATGTATGTATGCGTTGACTTTCGTCGCGTCTGCGACATGCCATCAATGATGCCGTAATAAAAAAAAAAAACGAACATGACATATTTAAATTTTATTAGCTTTTACTAGTTAGAAATTTAATAATTTTACAATAGGCAAATAATTTTTAAATAATGGTCCCAAGAAAGTTATTAGCAACGTCAACGATCTGTCACTTTGAATGATATACTATTTTATTAGGGTTGGAACTGCATTAAATTGAATATTTCAAATATTATATAAATGAACAACGTAGGGGCTATCACACACACACCTGTTAGATAATATTCCCAATCGACATAATTACATTTGTACCTTTTGTTCTTATCTTTCATTTGGTTTCTTCAGTCATTCACTTTTCACTAAATTTATAAATATCATTTTTAAATTTGTTTAGTTCAATAAACGCTTATCATTTTTACCAAAGGTGACATACCACTCCGAATTGTTATCAAATTATGTTAATCTCCAAGATTTGCTAATTGAGTGGAAAATACATATGTACATATGTGCTTACATACATACATACTTACATTACTACTGAAATTGAGGAAATATGAAATAATTTATTACTGGTTTACGGAGGTATTTACTCGTAAATTGAATATTTAACCACATGTGCGCCTAGTTCGTTATTTGTCAAAGTTTTCTTTCCTTAGTACAAAGATTACGTTGAATTATTTTGCACCGAGTCAATCAGTAAACATCTGATAATCAATTGATTCGCCGCGTTGCAATTTAATCGCAACTTTATGACACCTGCTGGACTAAGGGTCAGTTTCGCTATGTCTGCTCAACACTAACTGCAGGTTAAACACCGCTATCGACGTGATCGACTCCATTATATATAACAGCGGGTCAAAAACGATGCTTAACCTGGAGTTAGTCTTAACCAGACACTGAGAAACTGGCGCTAAGAAGTTTAGTTGTTGGTTTTTCGTATGTACATATATATATTTATAAATACATATTAGGGTGTTTGTTTATTCGCCTTTTTTCTTAAACCGGTTTTCGACTTTGAAATTAGGAAAAAACTGGAGAAATCGGTTTTTATTTTACATAGCTTTTATACAGTGAAAATGCTTATGTTGGTGTGAACTCATGGCCAAAAACTATTAACAGTAAACATAGCTTTTGTTTAGAAAAGAGCAAAGCAAAATAATCTCAAAGTTATTTTTTTTTAATCAAAAGTAAAACAAATAAAAATCAGTGAAAAATTCATCTTTGGTCTTATTTTAACTTTTTTTAATTCCTTATTGCATCTGGTCCCAGCAACATCAAACACATTTTTTTTTTTAAATATCGGTCGCCCTTCGGCAGACAATGGCAAACCTTCGAGTGTGCTTCTTCGGAGGTGAAGTAAAAGTGTTAATCTTTCCATTTGTGTCGCAACATCAAGAAGCAGAACACGAATTGGAGCAGAAGCTCGGCCAAACATATAGAAACCGTTTGAGCGCCAAACATTCAGTTATTGGAATCATATATGAAATAAAACTATGTATTTAGTGGTTTCCCTTAAACTGGAAAAAGATTTGAAACCTACGAAAAACTCAAAGCTTTTGTTGGGAAGTCAAGATTTGTATGAAGTGCAGAAAGTCGGTTTGTTCGATATTCGATATTCGAAAAATCAAGATTTCAAAAAAACTGCCTATAGGTATCCAAAAAAAAAAACGGTGGAAACCGGTTTCTCCAAAGACACACTTTCCATTTAGTAAATATTGATGCCCCACAAAAAGTTGTTGTACGTACAGATTGCTGATTGTGAGATAGGAATATGAGCTTTGGAAAAAGTTGGCAAATACTGCCCTCAGGGCAATGCACTCTCACCTCTCTTGTGTTGAAGTGCATCACTTCGATCGCATCCACGCTTAGGATTGTGCACTAGCGTCTGGAAAATCTCTCAGAGAGATTTGTCTAACTTTAGAGGATCCTGAAAATGATTGATGAACTGCACATTTTCTTCCATAAGTATAAAAATTTTGTTGAGCATACTTTGTATGAAAGAAAATGCATGACACTGTCCACAAACAAAAAGTTGTCAAAAATCAACAGTATTTTGTTTTGAAACTTGCACTTTATTATACTAAAATTGCATGAGCTACAAAACTGCATACCCGAAAATTTTCTGCAGGGCATTAGGATAGCACACCCCTTTGTTGGCATGTTTTTTAAATTTGTATAAAATATTTAAATCGGATTTTCACGTAGAATATGCTACATTTTTATAAAAAAAAAAAATAACGAATATTAAACAAACAAAACTGTACATACTCCGGATCCAAAGGGTGGGCTATTCAAATGACTGGGGGTGTATGCATGGAAATATCCCTCTTTGCGCTCCAACTCAGTCACAGTCGAACGGCTCGTCTAATTAGCCCCCTTCCTCACTCCTAAAACCAGTTTAACCGTTATTTTA
>NW_016161892.1:8639-25631 GCF_001687245.7 Rhagoletis zephyria | reverse complement strand
TATAAAAAAGATGTTAAGCTTAAGATTTTACGACGGTTAACACGTCTTGTGAATCCCCTAAATGTCTAATTGGGTTGATGGTGCATTAAAAAGTTCTAAAATAAGCTTCCCTTCCATTGAGCGGACACCTCTCTTGTGCGGACAAAAAATTACTGACGGTGAGTGTCCGCCCAAGGGAGGTTTCACTGTATTTATATCCGCCTGGATTGAAGTTTTAGTTGCATTTGAAGTTCGAAAACGTCCGGTGTATGTCAACGATCCCTAAAGAATAATGAAAAAGGCTGGTAAGTTTAACATAACTCGTATAAAGTTCTACAAAGCGAATTTCCTCAGAGTTAAGTTAACGCAAGGATACTGAAAAAAGCAATGGAAGGAAGAATTGTTATTGATCTTAAGTCGCCTAGCTTAAAGATTTACTTCCCAAATTGAGCACTATTTTTAATTCTTATTTAAATTGATCTAAAGCTACCGATTCCCATATAAATATTCAAGATTAAAGGCATGCCGATGTTGTTCGCGTGTCTAATAAATTTACGTGCATTAGGTCAAATTAATTATATGTACGGGTATGGATTTATGAATAAGTAGCAAAAGTACTAAACGACCTAGTTTCGTGATGTTTTCCACGTTACAATGCATTAACTTACTACGCGGAAAAATGCTGTAATGCTGAGTGCACATCTTGATATTAATTTGCTTCTGACGGGTATAATCAAAATCAAAAATCAAATATTTCGATCTAGGAAATTTGAGGTACACATTGCAGATCGAGCTCCCTGGAATGCAGGGAACCCATACACCAAACCTAATGTGCAGGTTTGGAACACATATGGATCTAAGCTTGAAAATGGTAGAACTGGGGCTGGAATTTTTGGGCCGAACTTCAAAAACTCAATAACAATGGGTAGCTACCCCTTCATTTTTCAGGCGGAGTTTAATGCAAACGAAATTTGTGGCAAAGAATGTCTTAAAAGGGGCACCTCATCTGCATTATGTCGGAGAGTCACGCAGCCCTACTGGCCCTGAAGTTCCACAAAATAAGTTCTCAGCTAGTATATGATTGCTACAATATCCTAAATGCTCTTGGTGCCAAGAATACAGTTTTATTAGGAAGGGTATCAGTTCTTGAGGAACATGAGGGACATGATGGCAACCAGGAGGCCCACTGCCTAGCGAAACAGGGAGCCACCGCAGTATTTTATGGTCTGGAACCCTTTTATGGGCTCAGCGAAGCACACATAAAGGGGACCACAAATAACTGGGTAGACAAAAAGCTCAACAGGCATTGAAAGGAATGTCCAGGGCAGAGATAAGCCAACTCTGGGTACTACATGGGACACTGATCCCTGCGCTATCACCTCAGTAAAATTATTCTCTCAGAAACAAACGTCTGTTGCTTTTGTGAGCTGAACGAAGAAACGCCAGAACACATTCTCTGTGAATGAGACGCTCTCGCAGACTAGTTCACATATGTGGTGCTACACTTAATCCATTTGTAATTTGGAGCAAAACGTGGTGGGGGCCACGCACAATAATGCACTTTAGAGGTCGCAGTGCTTATGGCGCATAATTTTTTTTTACTTCTAAATCTAATAAAATTACTTGTGCATACACATACATACTTATATACATATGGATATGAAAGCCAAGTTTGATTTAATTGATTGAATGACTGACACTTTTCTTCTTTGTTTCATTGCAGATTTTTCTTCAATAAATGAGAGCAAAGGCTGTTGTCGTTGATCGAGACTTGAATAAAATCTGGCGTAGCATTTAATCGCCAGTATTCAACTGCCAACCGTTGTTACGGATTTTAATTTCTTACAATTTTTCTTCAGTTTAACGCTCAAATAAATTAAAAAAAAAATGCCGAAAAAGGGAAATAGTCTGACAAAATGGCAGCACAGCAATCGGAAAGTGATTATTGCCATTGCCGGCTTTTGCTTGGGTATTTTCGGTGTTTTGTGTGGCATGTTTTGGGAGCAGATATTCAATAGTATTGTGGAGAAGGTGAGAAGTAGGAAATTGTGTAGATACTGATTAATATACACATTTAAGTGATTTTTAATGGACATATGCATGTATGAAGTACGTTTGCGGTCAATTGCTCCGTTAGCAACAAATTCAAATTACTAATTTATTTTAGTCTAATAATTTTATTGATTACACCGGTCAACAAAAATTTGATTTCTTTGGGTTTCTGTTCGCACGCTTAGATTCTCATTCCAAACATTAAAAAAAAACACTTGAATTTTCATTTTTAGTTCTTAAAGTTTGCTTTTGTCGGAAGAAGTTCTGCGCAAAAATACTTCCGCCGCTCTTTTCCCGCAACACAGAAAGGAGTATACGTTATTTTACATTTATATGTTATTGTTTATCAATGTAATATGTTATTGTAATATCAATGTGTAATTTAAAGTAAAATTATAAAAAAAAAATATAAAAAGTAGTGAATTTTCCAAGAAAAATTAAAAATTGCTCTAGTTTTTACAAAAGCAAACTTTGATCAAAAAAATAATTTTTTCCCTTATTTTTAGCGTAGGAGAAACTAGAATTTCACATGTAGAAGTCAGACCCAAAAATCGTGTTGACTGGTGTTATTTGCCCCTTTACTAACCTTTTAATCGAACCAATTGATATTATTAACCTAAATGAGCCATAAATATTCGTAAAAGCCGCACGAGACTTTCAGACACGTGTGTACAATTTGAAACTTTTGTTGTCAACTCATGTAAACTTATTTATATTATTTGTTTAAGTACATTTGAGTAGTTTTGTTTGCAAATATTGTTGGTTGTGCCATTGACAGAATATTATTTAATGAACTTATGTAATAGTTCATATATGTCGACTTTATGATCGGTTATTTATTATAAGCAAGCCAGCACGTGATTTGATAAATGAAAATATATATTGCAATGCATACAATGAACCATTTAAATGACTTGCATACTTACCTACCTTTGGGTTGAAGAGTCTCGTGCGCACGTGCGCATTAATTAATCCATTAATAGGGAAACAACTTATCTTCATAGTTCATGTAACCTTGTCCATATTTATAGCGACCAATTGTATCTTGAAAGTCCTTGTATGCAAGGCCAATTGCAATATGGACTGTAGAGATATTGAGATGATTATTTATCAGGAAATGAGCTGCTTAAAACATTTTACTTTACTTTTGCATGCAATGGAACTCCTCATTGGTACAGAGACACTGGCGAACTACAAGAATCTCTAGATAAACCTTAAAATGCAATTCGACTTGCCTTTGATTGTTAGATTGATTTGGCTAGCTGTGCGTCAGGGAGGGGTTCACTGAGGCTCTTCGGCGGAGTCGCAATGACGATATATAGATCGATTGACCAGATCCCTAGCTTATGCATGCGAGTGGCAAATTAGCCTGCAGTTACCCGTAAAATTCTTAGCCCAGCTTTGGGAAGGTTTATGAGTCGCCTATATCTCTTTACATTATAGTTACCTAGCAGGCGCTTAGCTTGAGGAAGACCCATTGTATTTCGCCTTAGTGTGGAATTTACGCTTATTTTATTGTGTTCGGACCTATCGGCTTCCTCATATCCTTCGACTGCTTTGTGCCCTGGTACCCATATAAGTTGAATAGCATTTTTCTTAGCAATGACACTAAGCTTCTGAATGCACTCTAGCACTTATGACAACTTGACCACGAATGATGTGATAGTCCGATTTCAAAAATTGTCAAGGCGGTTTTTAAGGGCGCGGTGGAGTTCGCTGAATACACATATAAAGCATAAGTGGGCAGTGCCACGCCAATTTTCCTAAATTTTATTAAAAAATTGATGAATTCCTTAGTTTCACTGCTCAAAAATTCTGATCGTACCCAATGAAAACTCGCAACAAGCTACATAAGTCTAACAATATGTATATTTTGCCCTATTATAGTTGTCAACGTTGACGAATGTAGATGTAATTTTTTCGTCAAAAAATAGCCCTCGTCAGTCCGACTCCGGTTTCGCTGACCAATTGATTTTGTAAGGACGACCTTTCCGCAAAAATACTGTGTGGCCAGCGTAGCTGGCGTTGGACTTGCGAGGGATATTTATTGTCGAAAGAACTAAATCGACGCCGACAACCATTATGGGGCCGATTGTTATACTTCATTTTCAAGTTCTATTAATTCCCTTTTCAAAACATGTTGGACTTATGAAATCGAATGAAAAACTGTCAAGTTGCTAATAGATAAGTGCAGTAAGTACAAAAATAACGGTCTTTTAATTAAAAAACAAAATTGAGGGTTCAGGAACTATAAAAAACCTATGTATTTTCATGTTGTACTCGACCTATACTAAGTTTTGTTTCTGGTGTGTTCGGGATTTTTTTTTTGTAGCACCGTGTACTCGTTATTTTGGACATATTTTTTTTCGATAGTTTTCAACCGTTATGATAAAGACTGCGTTTTTATGACCGTTTTAAAAATTGTATGCTTTAAAAGTTAAATCCAAAAACAATGGCTACAATATTATCGAAAAAATACAAAAAATTGCGATTATTGTTGATCGAAAAAATAAAAATCATAAAATAACGGTTCAATCGGAAAAATAGAAATCCAATTTTAACGGTAAAAAAAATTTGATTTTCATTATAAAGATCACAACCGTTGCGGTCGCTGCGCTCAACTCTAAGGTTTAAGCAGCTAAGAAGAATCTCCAAGATGGGGCGCTGTTTTTAAAACCTTCTTAATGACACTGTCTGTCTTTTATTAAATTTGCTTAGGCATTAATTTTTGTGGACTATTCCGTGCCCTTGAAGTGTGTGCTCACGGAGCATTGACTCCTAAACTAAAACTTAGACCTTAATCGTTTCTTAGTTAGTTTATTTTTCGATTCTACTTTGACAATCCTTCTTCTGCTTTTCTTTCGCCTAGGAAATGATTTTACGCCCCGACTCACAGGTGTACGACAAATGGAAGACTCCGCCTATGGCTCTGAGTTTAGATATCTACCTCTATAATTGGACGAATCCAGAAGATTTTAAAAATCTTAGTGCTAAGCCAAGTGTAGAACAACTTGGTCCCTATCGGTTTACCGAGAAACAGGATAAAGTCGATATACACTGGAATCCAGAGAATGCTTCTGTGACGTATCGCAAAAAGAGCGATTTCTACTTTGATGCGGAGGGAAGCAATGGCAGTTTGGATGATGTGATAGTCACCTTAAATGCCGTAGCATTGGTAAGTGTACATGGTTACATAGAGATTTATTTTTATTTGAAAATATTTACAATTTGCAATTTTGTCCTCCTGTATAGTCTGCTGCCGGAAAGGCAAAGCGCTGGAACAGTGTACGCCGTAATTTGGTTGATGTTGGCCTAAAATTATACGGCCAGGAGATGTCTATTGCGCGTACAGTCGACGAGATGCTTTTTACTGGCTACAGCGATGATATGTTGGAAATGGCGCGTGCCATGCCACTTTTTGGCAAGGATGTTGAAGTGCCGTTCGATAAATTTGGCTGGTTTTATACGGTGAGTATAATAGTATAAGTAATAGAATATGTTAGAAAAGGAATCGCCACCTAAAGGTGAATAGGTGCCAAGTACATTCTTTTTTTCACATTTAAGTTGATACAGAATGTCAGGTAATACGGAACTACATACATCGATTTTTCGTCTCTCAAAAAATGGACTTGCCACCTTTTCACCTTCTTGGGTGACGAAATTTTTCTATTGTCGAAAATGTGGGAAGTAATTTCTTGAGGCGGCCGAGCTATCAGGCTCGTAGAAGATATTTTTCTCTTCTCTAAAACTGTTATCCTTATTCTAACTCACAGCGAAATGGAAGCACCGATTTAACTGGCGTCTTCAATGTCTACACTGGCGCAGATGACATTTCGAAAATCGGACAAATGCACACATGGAACTACAAACAACACACGGGTTTCTTTCAATCAACTTGTGGCCACATCAACGGTTCAGCAGGCGAATTTTATCCACCATACTTGAAGGAGAATGGCGGCGTTGCGCTCTATACGCCCGATATGTGCCGTACAGTGCCGTTGGACTATGTGGGCACCACAGAGGTAGAGGGCTTACGTGGCTTCAAATACAGTGGTGGAGCGCGTTCAGTTGACAATGGTATGCGTGTCTTTTTGAAATTTCTACGTGTATTTTTTAAGTTAAATTTTCAAAAATTTTCCTTGCAGGCACCCTATATCCTGAAAATAGTTGCTTCTGCGGCGGCGAATGTGTGCCCTCGGGGGTAATGAATATTTCTTCATGTCGTTTTGGCTCGCCTGTATTCATGTCTTATCCTCATTTCTACAATGCTGATCCGTATTATGTACAACAAGTAGATGGCATGCAGCCAGAGCAGGATAAACATGAGTTCTATATGATTTTAGAGCCGCGCACAGGAGTTGCTTTGGAAGTCGCTGCACGCTTCCAAGTCAATATGCTCGTTGAACCTATTCAGGGTGTAAGGTGAGTAGCCTTTTTTCGCCCAGTTCGAAAAGTAATATAGCCTTAGTACTTTCGGCTTTGAAAATGATTACGTTTTTAAATGCTATCCCGAATAAATAAATTGGTTCATATAAAAAGGTTCCGTGGATTTTTTGGTGAATTTTTAAAAGCAAGTTTATTTACTGAATCAATTTCAATCAAGTAATTATTAATATCTATGACCGTTTGCGATTTTCGGGTAGATTCATATTTTCATCGGTGAAGAACTTCTGAATTTTCAGAGACCGAACCAAATGGAATTCAGACGGATTATACGGTGGATGAATTTATACTTCCCAACCAAGTTTCGTCAATTTGTTCCGGTCATAAAAAAAATGTGGTCTGGCATTGTCATGATGGAACACAACCGCTTTTCTGTTGGCCCATTTTGGTCGGTCTTTATTGATTGCTTTGTTTAACCGATCGAGTTGCGCACAGTATAGGACCGAATTGATCGTTTCCTTCCACTCCCAACACTCTACATAATTTTGTTTACCGTCAATCCAGGCTTTGAAGTCGTTTGTAGAAGGTCAACGGTCTTTGACCTGGATCGCTTGCGTGGCTTATTCTCGTATTCAGTCCATTATCCATCGCCCGTAATTATTTGCTTTGAAAAGGGTCCGATGCGTTTCACTCTGATTTCTATAGCGTTAATTCATGTGGCATCCAAACATCAAGCTTCTTTGAGCAGTCTGTTTTTTTATGATTCCAAACTGTCATTTGGTTGTCGTTTAGTTCCTCCGCTATCACTGACAGACTGCATGCCCTCTTGCTCAACCATTCGCATGATTTTATCGACTTTTTCTGAGACTGGCGGATCAGAGCGAGGTGCATCTTAGACATCAAAATTTCCGCAACGGAACCGAGAAAACTGATCCTGTGTCCGGCTTTCACTCACAGCTTTCTCACCGTACACTTGAAATAAAATTTTCGGCATCTTTTCGCAGCGTTTTCACCTTTTTTATAGTATAAATGCATTATATAACGTAGAAGCAGGGAGGTACCATGCTTCACCTCCTCTGAAACTGGCACAAATTACACAGTACCACAAACCCCTCTAACCCCGCAACACAAAAGGGACTATGTCTACCTTATGTTTTGATGTCGCTGAATCCAAATACGTTGTCTGTTTGACCACATCAGGCCAGGATATAGGGCAATTCAAGGTCGAACTAAAAAAATCACCATTAAAACTAAGTCTAGGTTCCCATAGATTTCATCGGGTGCTGAATCCAAATCTGGTGTCCTTGAATGGTCCTTGATCGTGATATGAATAGATTAAATTGACTACGAATTCAAATCCAGCGACCGCAAAAACCTAAATGTACCTGTTATAGCCTGTAAACGACGGATTTTCTATATTTGACCTTGAATTTACCTGTTGGGGTCAAACGAACTCCAGATTTAGATTCAGGAACGTTAAAATAGTCCCTTTTGTGTTGCAGGGTTAAAGTGTTCTTACACGATATGTATTTCCATCTGTAAATGTGACTGTTTCGATACATATGTAATTGCAACTGAATGTCAAATTCATAGCATTTAATTAACTGTTCAAAATCAAGCACTTTCATAGATGCTTGTGGTTCTCTGTTATCGCACGTTCCAGATATTCTCAGTGAAATAATGCCACTTTCAAATTAGAAGATGTTAACCAAAAAAAAAAAAACAAAAATAATAATTTAAAAATTTCTCTGTTTTCCTTACAGCCTGTACGAAGACGCACCACGCGTTTTCTTCCCGCTCATCTGGTTCGAACAAAAGGTACGCATCACACCCGATCTTGCCGCCGATCTGCAGATGTTGCCGATTATTCTAATGGCTGGTCAGATATTCGCCTGCCTTTGCTTTGCTGTTGGTCTAATTCTGCTCTGCTGGTATCCCATCGAAATGTTATGGGCGCGTCAGCGATCTGTTGATCTCAAAACTATGCCAACAACAACAGTGGAAAATGGCAAACAGACATCGAAATTCTCCAGCGGCGAAGAATTAAAGACTCGACCGCCGCCTCCAGCTGTAATGGCCAATAATAACAAAAATCTGGATAGCTCGCCGCTGCTGGAGCGCGGCAATGGAAAGACGGTGATAATAATGCCAAAGTCGGAGACAAATGAAAGTGTTGCCACAGATAATACGGTTGTAAGTGATGATGCTGCTACTGACACAAAGGGGTAATGAGGGAGTTAATGGTGTTTTCGGGTGCTTACCAAATATGGACGTCCTATTTTATGCCATTTTTCATAAGAATTTCATATCAAACGTATGTATGTAGTAGTTGGTAATTTACAGTTTTGTGATTTATTAAACTGTTTTATTTGCAGTTTTTTAAGTGAAACTAGTGACCTACATACATAGCTGACCAGTTGGTTGAAAAAAAATTGATATTTGAGAAAAACCGTTAGATTAATAAGCATAGTTATGACATGTTTTTTTTTGAATAGAATACTCCAATTATTAGAATGATGGCAATTCTTTTTAATTAGGAATTTCATATGTATACATGTATGTACATACATAAGTACAAATTATTGTATGTATGTATTCATACTAAATAGTGTACTCCTAGTTATTTATAGATAAATGCCAACAGGTATGACAGTGAACAATATTGAACAAAATTTAATATTTTAGACTTTAATTAAAGTCTTCATGGGCATTGATCGGCATTAAATTTTAATCGATACTTTTAGAAATTGTAGTTAGTTTTTAACAAATATTGATACATATATGTACGTATACTATACGAAAATGTAGGGCAAACTAGATGTGATATACGAAATGTCCAAAAACAAAAGTGGCCTCATTAAAATCAGATATTACTTAAAATAAGTCTATTTACCAGAAAATTTTTACCAAAAATATGTTGAAGAATATTACAAATGCAATTTTGTACTTTTATATGCAGCGAAGTAATATTTTTTTATATACATAAATAACAACACTTGTTCTAAAATAAACGTGCATAAATGCTTGAATTTAATATGAAGTAAGCATACAAATGATGACAAAATAAACTGGTATATCGAAAACATTCCTAGATTCGCAGAACTTGTAAGCTAGAGACCTAAGTACTATCTAAGAAGTAATTTTGTATTCAATTAAAATTTAAAATCATATTAAGGGTATTTATTCCCTTAGGCAGGGTAAGACCACGAAAATTTCGAAAACCACAAAACTTTGATTGTACTTTTTAAAATTTAAGTGAAATAATTTTCGAGTTTTGCACCTGTTCAAGTTTAAGGGAAACATCAAAATAAGGCAAATATATTATTTATTGTAGGTATCAACCGCATATCAACGAAACAATATGCGCTATTGTTCTGTAATAAACACAAAAGCTGGAAATTAAGTTTCTCAAATATTTAATGCCATTTATGAAACTCTTTACATAGTTATAGTATTTCAATTAAATATGTTTTTATTCAATTTTATTTGCCGAAAGTTTTATGTAACAATTTATTTACTTATATTATTTTTAAAGTTTTTTACAAATAAAGAAAAAAATATTTAAAAACTCTCAGATTTTTCTCTCTTTGCCCTAATTATCTCTATTTCAGTAGTAACCTCTTTTTAAATGACTACATTTCATTAATCTGTTGGAAAATATTAAGAAAATCAAAAGAAGTTGTAATTTTTGTCGTTGGAAACTTTTATTTCATGCATAATTACTTTACAAATATTTGCAAATATTTGGGCCCTCCACCCGCCAGCGTTCCAAGTGAGCAATTGTTCAGTGCAGCCGGCCTTAACACAACTTCACGACCCAAAAATTACGAATTTGACCACCAAAACTAAACAAATAGTGATAAAATAAAGAAGAAAACTACTTATCAATAATTACTATTAGTGCTGCCATATGGTATAATTTCGATACGACAATTAAGTGTTAGCAGAAATTGTAAACTCTCAACAAGTGTTTACACTACAATTTTTAGTTATCTGTGCAACTATCTTCAAAGTTGACCCAGCCAACCAGCCAAATTTGCACATAAAGAAAAATCGTCATTGGATCACAAAAATCGTCAAATCGTTATGGCAATAAAAAATCTTCAAAATGACGACTAAATCGTCAACCTGGCAACACTGGGTACAAGGCACGTAGTTTGCTGTAACAATTTTGACTGTCCCCTCAGTTTCGAACTCATCTCGTTGCGGTTGAGCAGTTAACGGATTACTCCACCAAGTACCTTTGTATCCAATTGAAATTTAGAAGTGAAGTCCAAACCCTCTCCAAACTATATATTTTATCGGGTGAAAGTCGTGGTCTACTCCATCTCAATACCATAGCCAAGAAAAAAAAATAATAATAATAATTCCTGGAAAACATGCATTTTGATTAAGTAAATACTAGAACATCTCGAAGTATTTCCGTAGTTCGTAAAAAAATATTTATTCAAATATTTAAATTTTCTAATTCTATGTGCATTTATGTGCAATGCTTTGGTTTGAATTTGTTGTTTTTTTTTTAATATAATCTCTACTAATTTTACCTAAATTAGCACTAAAGAGAGAGTAAGAAATTTGTGGAATGGAAGCTGCAGCGAGTAAGATGGATTTCGCTTGATGATAGGCCGTAGGCAGAATGTTTTACATGTTAATTGTATGAAGTTTGACAATCTGTTTTTTACGCAACCAATGCTTGAAATGGGAGTACTAACTGAAATCTTATAGGCTCCCATATTTTGAGACATCTATTTGAATACCTCAAACAACTAAAATCACAACATTACGGCTATAGAGATTGCATACAAGTTGGAATAACTTAGAACTTAAACTTGTTTTTATTTAAATGTCTATTAATGATTAGTCTACTTTGTCACTTTCTTCCCCCCAACGATACCCTCCCTAAAAATAAACCACTTTTCGTTTGTTCCATTCGATTGCGATCTCCATCAAACTGGTGCCACGTACGAAATCTACCGCCACAATATTCGCAGTTGCGCCCAACTCGTCGCGATAAAGTTGTGAAATACGCCAATTGACTTGATCGGCCATTTTTCGCAGGCCACCGTATTTATCGAGTATAACACCCCACGTGTCGGGTGTAAGCTCAGCCATATCCGCAACAGGGCGACTTGATAAGCGACTGTAGTGAAAAAAAAAACAGAAAATAAAATCAAATATTGCTTGGCATATATACATACATATCGTTACTTTAATATAGAAAGGCCCTATCTACCATTTTTTGTTTCTTTGCAGCGTAGTTTTAAAAAAAGTAAAGTTCCTCAGTTTCAATTTTTTCCTTGCACTGATTTTTAATAAACACTGGAACTAATTTTTTGATGTAGTAGTTGATTTTAATTTCTATTAAGATTTTAGTGAGTAATCTACGCACTTTATAATGGTGCTGAATTTCGAAAGAAAATGAGTTAGGCTCTTTCTATATTTAGGTAACGATATACAAATTTTTTTTTTTTAATACTGAACTCACTCAAGAGAAGTTTTAGTATTCGTGGCCTACTTACGACACATCAAATTTGTTTATCGAACGCAAATGCCTCTCCAAATTCGTCCAAGTTTGCACATTGCCCCAGCGTTGTTCCACCGATCCGAACAGTGTGTGTGGAAATTCGGCTACCACTGCACCCTTATCGTAAGCCAAAATAACATTTTGATGACGAGACCAAATATCATTCAATGTTGCGCGCCAAGATGCCGATGGATGTACAATAAGGTCTCCAAATTGTTGTTGTAAGTAACTGACCAGCAGACGATGAACACCGAGGCCCTTGCCGAAACCTGCATGGAGAGTTTCACATTTAGCGAGAGCGTCAGAAGTAATTTATTGTAGCTACATTTTCTGCAAAGGCTAATAAATGCCTATCTTAACAGCTGCACGCCGGGCAGTAGAATTGCATAACCCTAAACCTTAAAACAAACAATCGGATTCTAGACTTACAGACCGCAGGTTCTCAAACACAAAAGCCAATCATGACTCTCTTAACGGGTGAAAAGAACCTTCGCCAATTGAAGTTTCTTCCACCCTAATACTGGCGGACAAAGTTATGCACCTGGGTATCATCTTGAACAGGAGACTAACTTGGAATCGCAATGTTGAAGAAAGGTTCGCGAAATCGCGGTAAATACCTTCCCTGTAAACATTCATTGTACACTTAAGGCAACTTCCAGTGCATTTAGATACATGACACCCACCGCCCTCTGCTTTGGAAAACTGCTTTACCAGACGGATAAAAAGGTTCCTTGAGAAACGCATAGGAAGAAGATACAGATTTGGGAGTAGAGGTTAGGAAGCATCGTTTACTCGCAGGAGTTTTTTTATTGCCTGATTACTGTAGCATTTTTCCAGAATTGGCTTTCACCAAGCTACTTCTGTCGGAGTTGCTGAATCGAAGGATAAATGGCGCGCGGCGGACCCTTTCCCTACCACAGTCCGGAATTAGCGAGCTTAGGCAACGCTACCTTCATAAAAACTTTTTCTACTGCCTTTCAGACTTAAGCTCGTCAATATCATGCGATCTTCATACCCAAAACGGCATTACAACCTGGATGAAGACAACCCCTTTGACCGAAAATAACCTAACTCAGCCTGAATTATACTAAAAGCCCAATCAGGAGGAACTTGGGTGGGCAAATATTAAAAATCTTAGTAGGCGGATGCATAAAACAAAGAAACTATTTTGGTAGAATGGAATCTCCCGAAGCTTATCTTTGGATAAATAGGTCAGAAAATAACTGAAACTAAAAATTTTGTACTCGCATTTTTTAAATAAAATTTTAAATTTTTCGCCATTCAGTCTACGGTGGATTTTAACGGCCTTTTAAGCTTAAATTAGTAATTAACTCACCGACCGGAAACTCTTTCAAACCAAATATCACGATCTCATTCGTTTCCAAGACAAATTCCTTCACCTGCTGGATAATTTCCGCCAGAGGCCGCTGCCTCGTAACGCCATGATTGATATAGAACTTATCCGGTGTGTTGCGATAGTAGCCGACGCGTATATCCAAATAGCGCGCTCCATGCAGCAATTGACCGCGAATATCGTCGTCCTGCGTCAATGCATATTTGGTGACGAGCGTTTCACGGAGCAGTGGATCAAAATTGGGTCTGTACGAACCGGAATCATGTGTGCCGGGTATGAATAGATCGCGCATACGCATACCACCCACCACCGTATGCATTTCGCGCATCCAACGCGGATAGGCGCGCAAGCAAGCGCTCTTCAATATCGCACCGCTGTCATTCACATAACTCGCCCAATAGCCATAGCAGCCAGTTGTCGCGGTCACATTGCGCGAGAGCTCATAATCAAAGGGCACACCGGTGGTGAACCATTGTGAGGCAGCGCCTGGATGTAGCGCTGCTACAATATCATTTGCGCCATTATTTGAAATCCAATAATGACGTGGGGGTGTTGTAGCGCTGCGCGGCATTTCAGTCGGCATGCCGTCCAAAGAGCCAGAGCCGCTTACGAAGGTGTTGTTTGCATTTACATTCGCATCGTGTTCAAGCAAGTAGCGCGTCGGCGAGGATGTGCTGCGCTCAGTGATGCCATCGATTGGCACAAAACCCCTGCCCTCCGCCTTGTCGAATGCGGCCAGCGGTGTGCCGGTGGTCCATTCGACGCGCTCGAATTTGTGAGGCTCCTGCGAGGTGATCAATATGTGGTCATCGGGTAGCGCAGGCGCATTCATCCAAGATACCTCCAAGTAACGATGACGCGCGCTAATTGTCAGCCAAAGACGCAATTGATTGGGATGCGGATCAGGACGCGTGGCGCTCAAGTCGAATATGTCATCGTCGTTGTATGGCAGCGCAGAGGGCGCGGTTGGCGCAGGCAGTGTGTGGGATATGAGTAGCATAAGTAATGTGTAAGCATTGATTGTGAACAACATTCTCGAAACCATAACTGCTGCAATGCTGCAGAGTGTAACGCCTTTATGTATGTGACGAAATCACTTCGTTTCACTAAATAATCGTATCACTTTCGCTTATCGTAGTTGTCCGCACACTTGAACNGGGCAGTGTGTGGGATATGAGTAGCATAAGTAATGTGTAAGCATTGATTGTGAACAACATTCTCAAAACCATAACTGCTGCAATACAGAGTGTAACGCCTTTATGTATGTGACGAAATCACTTCGCTTGCTAAATAATCGTATCACTTTCGCTTATCGTAGTTGTCCGCACACTTGAACACAAATTGAATTAGAACACTTTTCAATTTTTTTCTCTTGGTTTCGGTTAATTTTTCTTCGACACTTGTGTTGCTGCTTTGAGAAATTTAATTTATTTTTTTTTAACGCTCGTTATTCACTTAAGAAACAACCCGCCGTCTTTCGCTTGCTCAGTGCGCGCTCAGATCAATTGCATTCAACGTGGCTGGCTGACTGTTTGGCTGCGCGTGCAATTTCAACCGTCCCCAACGGCTGTCTGAACCGTTCTAGATTTGTTTATAGTAAATTTGATGCTTTCAACATAAAACAATACTTGGAAAGTTTATTCAGTACATATGTACATACATACCTATCAACTACGATATTCGCATTTTTACTTTTGTCTACTTGCGCGCAAACAAGTAAAGAAGATAGAGTGTTTGGAAAAACTGCTTTACAAAATAGGCCATTTCCACATACCCGTTTAATTGTAAAAACAATTAGTGAAATTTGTATGCCTAACTATTTGAAAAGCGATAAAAGGCAAAAGATAAATTGAAGCGTAAATTTCAACCAAATAGGAATCGTTCAACCGTTTAACTTATTTCCGCAATAAATTCATTTATCTTTCCTTAGTTACTCCTCAATCGGTATGTGGAAGTCAAGGAAACAACGAAGCATCAGCATGGTTTCCGTAAAGTGCACAACACCACCACCGCACTTAATGCCGTAAATACCTAGGTGACTCGCTGGTAGCGCTAGACTTATCAAAGACGTTTTACAACGTTGCTATTTCACGCTGCTTAAGAACATCGAGGCATCCTCTCTGCCACAAAGACTAAAACGGTGGACGTCAAATCGCCTGAGTAGTCGACAATGCTCAGTAACTTTTCCAGATCAAACGCCAAAGTCGAAAGGGATTAAACGAAAGGCCACACAGGGCGGTGCCCTATCCCCGCTACTGTTTAATTTTTTATATTTCGAAGCTTCTTAACGCCCCCGGAGGCAGTTTATCTGATCTATTTCGCCGGCAATTCTCGATATTGGCGCACGCCAATGGAATTGATGACCTGTGTTTAAAGTTAAATGACTATCCTGCCGATCTTTCTTGCGGAGCGTAACCCTCTCCTCTACGAAATCAAAGGTGACCCATTTTATCAGCTGAATGGAGAGGTCAAGCTGCAATTGCGCATCCACGTCGACGACATACTAACTCGGACAGTGAATGACTCTAAAATTTTTTGGAGGTTATCAGTGACAACAGGCTCTCATTCTCCGCACACACAAACGCAATCGCCAACAAAGTACAGAACCGTAATCGAGCCATCAATTCACTCGTTCGCAGCACGTGTTGGCATGATACAAGGAAATTGTACCCTCAGTTCTAAATTATGTTGAAAGGAATAATAGGACGCAGTGGACGAAGCTAAAGACACATGTCACACTCCGAACATAAGCTGCACAACTTCTTACGACGCTTGAATACCACCTGCACAGCGAGGCCTCGGTGCGACCAGTCAGAGCCCACAATTTAATGCTTAGCAAGAACAGGAACTTTGCTGAAAACAGAGCCTTTCCATTCGGGCACTTCAGAGGGCACCTCCGTAGACTTAAAAACGATATTCAAACTATTCCATAAGTTACCACCGTACCCGACGACGATACTGCTGTCGTTCCCACGACAGTCGGGTCTACGTAACCGGAACGAACCAGATTTATATTTGGCCAAGGACTGTCACTCCAACAACACTCCCCAAAAACTCTTTGGGGAATTTGTATGCTGCTACAACAACAACAACAACACCAGCGATACTGCTGTTGACTAAACTCGTACCTATCTAGACTCGACCCCTATTTACCAAATATAGGACCGGCATATGAAGGCTCCCCCACGACAAAAGCCTTTCGATCGCATACCCACTGAAACCCACTCAGCTAACACTCATCTCCCTATGGTATGTCCCCGTAAGCTTTCTGTGCCTACCGTTAACAAATTTTCTCTCACCGTGTTTGGGTTGATAATTGCAAAATAAGATGTTGTGTATCGGCGTCAAAAAATGTAGGCTGGATATTCTCTACATTAAACTAAAGTAAAAATTAGATTTTAACACGAGAAGCAATAAAATATTCATATAAACATACATATGTATCGGAGTTTTTGTTATGATAATATTATGATTTTTTTTTTAAATGAATTTGTGGCATAGGAGTTTTATTTAAAAAATTCGAGTATTTAGTAAATAAGAAAACCATAAGATATGGCCGAATCGATTTTAATTATACTAGTGTTCGCCCAGCGGTTGAAATTCAACCGATAAAATTAAGGATAGTTTATGTAAGTTGAATGAGCTAAAATAACATTAGTTGGAATGGGTTAAGTGGAGGGGAGTTTAGCTTAGTACTTGG
>NW_016161892.1:0-7781 GCF_001687245.7 Rhagoletis zephyria | reverse complement strand
ATCTATTCATGTACATACATACATACATTTTATTCCTGAACTGCTGCTTAGCACGTTTCTTTAATTCGCTATCAATATTAAAGCATACATTTAGGGGGCATTTCCGCCCCAACCATGTACATGTGTGCATTGGTATTGGTGTGACTTTTGAATTGATTTTTTCGCTCTATTTTAAACTGATTTGAAATTTTAAAAATTGCCTGCACATCAGCATCAAAATACCTGTCTAATGATATATAACTGTTTATACCTTAGAAGTATAGTTTAGCCGTAAAAGGGGTGTAAAGGAAACATGATTGCCTATTTATATATATGATTTTTGTTTGAAAGCGGGATTGCATTTTATTTTCCGATAGGTGGCGCTGTGTACAAGTTATTTTGAAAAAGTGATTGGGGTAAAAAGAGTCATATATATATGAGAATACACTTCTACACATCCAACAAAAATGTTGTCTAATTCTAAATTGTTGTGACACTGCGCCAAATAGAGTACACGACCCGATCGCGGAAAACCTTCGAGCTCACTTTGTTTACAAATCACAATTAGCTGGTTGCAGCATAAGCAAGTGCAAAGAAAAGTGCTCGTATAAAATTGAGTACTAGTATGTAAATACATATGTACATATGTACGTAATGAGGCTGCGCTCCATAAAAAATCAGTCTCGGGCAAACATGCTGATGCGTCAGCTATGTACATACGTGCATCAATTACGTATGTACGTACACACATATGTACTTAAAGAAACATGCATACATACATATACCACACCTGTGCGACAGTAATATTTATAAATGTTTTGAACGAGTGTAATGGTCTGATTATGGCAACTTAACGTAACTTACGGCACTCTCTTAAAAATTCTGCTAAATGGGTGTTGCTTACAATTGAACAGCCGAAACTTAGCGTAACTTAATGCCACATCGAAATCTGTTTCATTTTGATTCTCTAAGTTCTACGTTCCGTTAAGTTAAGTTAAGTTGCCATAATCAGGCTTTAAGCGTTGCGCAAACGACGAGCCCGCGAATAATTAATTTTTTATACCCAATTCATGGAGACACAAGTACTTTATGACACTCACGTAGGCACACGATATCGAAACGACAGTATCGATATGGTACTAATTTAAAGTATCGCTGTAAAAATATCGGGTACCGATTAATATCGAAATAAAAATACTCGAAATCCCAAATATCGATACTAAAATTCAAAAAAAATGCCTTTGAATATTGGTGTCGTAAGTAGGCCGTAGTGTAGTGCAGTGATTAGAAGTGTGCAAACCTCCGAGTGTATATCTGCCATTAAAAACATCAAAAAAATACAAAATACATCACAAAAATACAATCACCGTTCGGACTCGACGTAAAACTGTAGCTCCCTCCTTAATGTGTGACAACATCAAGGCGCACGCCACAAATCTGAGGAGAATCTCGGCCAAACACTAACATATTGTGTAAGCGCCAATCTATTACACGGTGCTAAAAAAAGTCATGAAATACACCCGAAGCAAAACCTAGTGTAGCCTGTAGGTATGGTCGAGTACGATATGAATATAGGACCCGTATAGTTCCTGAACCCTCAATTTTTTTTTCATACCAGAAAACCCATTGCTTTCATACTTGATGCACTTATCTTATCGAACAAGAAAGTTGATTGATAGACCTTTAAAACGATGTATAACAATATATTGTTAGACTTAGCTTGTTGGGAGGTTTCATCGGTTAAATTTTAATGAGCCCCTATTTTTATAAATTTTTTGAACTTTGATCATCGCCAATTTCAAAAATTTCTATGAAAGTTGCCAAGTATGTGATATTTATCTAAAAGCACGTTTATTTTCGAATAAATTGATATCTCATCCAATGCAATTGCATAAAACTTGTCGAAGTTAAGCAAAAATACGGCCTTGAATTTATTTGTGTGTATGTACGGGACGTGCATATTTTTTGAGCAGTGTGGTTAAGGAGTTCATCAATATTTACTCAAAATTGATATATGTAGTTATACAATCGCTCTTAAGCCAAAAATTTATCTTTCATAAAATTTTAGGAAAATGGGCGTGGCACCGCCCACTTATTTATATCATATATGCGTATCTCAAAAACTACTTGACCGATCTCGACCCAACTTGAAAATACACATTGAGCTTGGCCTCCTTAAGCATCGTTCAAAGTACAAAAAATTAAGAAAAATAGGGGCTCCATAAAATTTAACCGATGAAAACTCCCAACAATCTAAGTCCGGATTAACAAAGTTCTACTGTTGTTGCCAGAATTTACAACTGTTTTACGAAAGTTTTTTTTATATTTCGAAACACCGTGGTGAGTTGAAAGACAGTTAGTTGCCGGAATTGCATTATAATTATCTTCGAGAAGACAATTTAAATTGTTATTACTTCGTCGATGATTTATGCAACTTTTTACACAGGCTCAAATACCTTTGAAATGCACTTTTTGGGTTAAAACAATCACTTCTGTTCCAATTATCTCAGCTATCGTTGCATGATAAATAGTTGTTAACGAAGAATTGTTCTCTAGGGCAATTAAATGATTCAGTTTCGCAGAAAATAATACTCCTAAGTAATTATTGTTGTTAATTTCATTAAGTAGACATACAGACAATCAGTAATGAAAATGAACACGTATTGGACTGAGTTGAACCATAACGAGAGGTTTTTTTTTATCTAACGTTTGTTTATAAATTTTTTGAGCCTCAATAGTTATTTATGTAGTTTTAAACTTTAATATGTTTCACCAACATGGTTTATCGCTATGAAGCCATTTCCGTTTCTGGTGGACACATTACTGAAATAGACGCTTGAACGTTAAGCTTTCACTTTCCGCTCAGTTGCTGTATTTGATTATATGTACTATGTACTTGTTATATTATGCAGTTGTTTATACATTATTTACGTTGTTTATTTTTTAATTGTTCTTTATTTTCACATATTTTGCTCTCACTCAGCACACCCACAACACCTGCAATCGCGCTTTTCGCCTAACAAAAATTCAAACAGACAGCCGCACATTCGCACTTCTCGGCAAACGATCTTGTGCCGGTTTCTCTCTGAACTTTATCGCTAATTATGTTCATATGTATGTACATATATAAATCACTTAGCACAATCACCGAACTATCGTATCGCCAGCACCTTTCACGTACTGTTGCAAGCCTCGACTGAAGCTTACCATTTTAACGACCTTTGAGATTGCTGCCTCCGCCTCCGTCTCCATCACAGCTCTGGAGCCGGTAACGCTACTATGCTCACGGTATGACTATTAACGCTAAATATAAATAACTATGTTTTTTTTATACTTTTTATCGGATTTATGGTGCAGAATTTGAAATGTTTCATTCTTTGTAGGGATGAATTAAGAAATTTGTTTAGCAGGAAGGAACTCGATTTGGTTATCCATAAGCTCAATAAGAGCGGAGGGGGGTAAATGAAACTGCAAGCTATTTTTTTAATTTTTTTACTGTTTTTGTTAAACATTATAGCTATTAATCTTTTAAAGCTGCGATTATTAAATTTCACAGAGCAAAAGTATGCAAATAATCAGGCAGATTCTGCAAGTCACTTCCGAACCAATTTCAACCAAAGCCACTTTGAATTGAATGGGGTTGAAATTCACTCGGAAGTGGATTGTAGAACCTGCCTAACTGTTGATTAAATGCAGTTCATACATAAACATGTATGAAATTACAGCAACTAGGCTGAAATTTTACCTCACATGGATGTGCCAATGCAAAGATTTCAATGGCAGGCTTATACCCACTACGAATCATAGACTAGTGGTCTAATTTAAGGAATAAAAGTATTGAGCACTGGGCTAAGCGATGGGTGGATTTGGAGACCAAGGTCGACCGCCTGGACGATTCGATAATGAACTAGTGGGAATTAGATTCCGACAAGTAGCGCCAAAAGGAAACCATAGTGAGATTCAATCTTTCAACTTCTAACTCTCAGAAAATAGGTCACCAAAGAGTGATTTTCTCTGCTCCAGATGCAGCCAGACTTCACAGAACCTTAGCTAGATTAACAGTCAAAAGTCCAATTGCAACAAAACTTTCAAATAACCAAAGTTAGGGAAAGGGCTCTAACCATTCAAGCGATTCACTTCCTAGTAGCCATCGTGGAAAACAAGGAGATTGCAAGACGCCTGTTTTTCTAGTCAATAGGTTCATATGAGCAGTACAAATCCCCAGAATGGACGGCATTCTCCAGAAACGCCATCTCAGTCTCAGTCTTCTCACCCCGTTCCTAATCAGACCAATGCGGAGAAGCCTTGCAATGACATACCATCCCTTAACTAAGCAAAAAAAAATAAAAATAAAAATACTACATTCTAACGAAATCTGTTCGACCGAGCTGTATAATAGCTTTTGTCTTTAGGGAAATGTAGAAATTTATAGACAACAAAACAAGATCAACCACTGTGATGACTGCTCGAGCACAATATTGTCCAGCAGAAAAACCGTATACGGAAAACCAACATAGCGTCGCTACCATGTCAAACTATCGAATGTGAAAATAGGTACTTTTCAGGGGAGCAAAGAAACTGTTGTAAAAACTGTTGTTGCCCTTAGGAAAAAGTGTGGCATTCGACACTTTGTTAAAGCCAGTATCCTCTGCTTCTACGAAGACTCGAAATGTGACGATTTGCCAATTTGCGTATCACTATAAATCAGAGATGCCTGCGGGCAAAGCTCTTTTAAGCTTTCTATATATTTCATATAGACGTGTGCAGAGCAAAAGCTCTCTCCGCCCGTCGCTGCTATAAATCAGTGATGCTCAGAGAGAGCTTTTACTCTGTGCGCGTCCATTGAAAATCCACAGAGAGCTTTGAAGAATTCCACTCGCTGGCGCTGTTTTGAGTATCACTGCTCTAAATCGGTGACGACAGCCAAATTTGGTACATAGATGGTTCAAAAACTGACTGAAGGTAAAGGGTCGTAGTATATGATACCAAATAAATCTTCCAAGCTGAGATTTATGCGGTCAGTTTCTATGCAGACGTAAATCTGCAGAGATTCATGTATAAAGGGACCAGCGAAATTCAAATAGTAATGGTATGGAGAATGTGTATGGGACCTCATGCTACCAAAGAAAGCAGAGAACTGTATGAGAACTAACATAGGCTACAACAGGTCTAGAAATGAACTTAAAGGAAGATATAAGCCCAAGAGCTTTAGGAAGCAAGTCACTCTTCTAAAGGTAAATAAAAGGTGCAATGACTTATTGGAAGCTACGAAGTCACAAGGGCTATAATGCGACACGAACATTACATCTTTTTCAACAGTATTTCATAAAAACACAAATGTATTTCAGAAAAGGCCTAATGAATTTCAGAAAAGGCCAAATTAATTTCAGAAAAAATCATATGTATTTCAGAAAACCTCAAATGTATTTCAGACAAGGGCAAATGTATTTCAGAAAAGCCTAAATGTATTTCAGAAAAAGCCAAATGAAATTCAGAAAAACACAATTGTATTTCAGAAAAGTTCAAATGATTTTTAGAAAAACGCAAATGTATTTCAGAAAAATACAAATACATATATTTCAGAAAAGAAGCACAAATGTATTTCAGAAAAGCATAACTGTATTCTAAAAATCTTTTTCTGAAATACATTTGTGCTTCGTGAGATGAGTTATGAGAACACACACTTAACTAGCCGATAGAGATTCATCAATTATATCAATTTAAAGTACAGGTATGTATTTACCTTGAAAGAAAGTCGATGGCACTTTCAAAATGAAATTTCAGATCCACAGCAAACCACAATGGGCCCATCTCCTAGCGTGTCAGAATGCCGATAAATTGCTAAAATCGGGTTTTCGAGGAAAACTCGAACATATCTGGTTTCTCTCGTACTTTACATGCATACATGGGCGGGGTTGAATCTATCAGCGAAACATGCCCACGGTGTGAAAACGCATGCTACTAATTTTATAGGTGCGAAAGATGTTGGGTGAGTGTGTGAGTTTGTTTGTTGTTCTTTAACGCTAAAACGGCTGGATGTATTTCAATAAAATTTGGCACATATGTAGGTAGGATTAACTATATGTATATAGGATATCTTTTGAAGGGATTTGCTGCATTTATCAAAAGTTAAAATCAATTATTTAGGGCCTGTGCCAATTGATAGAAAAGAGAAAATTTTTACGGATCAAACTAAAAATTTTACATTTCTCGTGGTCAATATGAAATTTCAGCGAAACGTTGGGCAACGAAGGTGGAATAAGTGTTTTATTTGCACCATCAAATAATAGATCAGACCAGCCTATAAGTGTACCAAAAATATAATATATATTATTCTACAAACTGATCGCAACAAAAACCAAAAAACATGAACGTCAGAATTTTACCTAGTTCATCGGGCTAGGTAAAATTTTGAAAACATTTAAATATGTATGCACATAATAGGTGCAATCCCGTATTCCTCGGACTCGGACTAGTAAAACTGTCAAAAAATAAAAATTCGCTCAGAGCGAGAAAGTAACATTGAAAAGTACTGGATCGCTTTCTAGTAAAATATGGTAACTTCTCTCAACTTCAACATAACCTCCAAATATTGGTTGTAAATTTTTGCTTAGTTTGTATGTAAACACACTCAGCTCACACATGTAAATAACCAAAAATTCTTTCAAATTCATTAGAATCCACTTCAACAAGTAATTAAATACTTTTCAACATAAATTAGCAGAGTGCATTTTTCTTTTGTTTACAATTTGGTTGCCAAACACCCTACAACTGATCGTTTGATACATTTACCAGAATTTACCAGCAAAAAATTCTCGGACTAAAACTGGTAACTTCTGACAGAGACAGAACCGTATTTACTCTCTTTTTTATGCTCCCAATAGTCAGAGAACCGAGAGTACGGGATTGATTTCCAGTAAAATCTGACTATTTCTGACTAGTCCGGACTCGTACGGGATCGCAACTAATATTGTAATAGGCGGTATACACAGTGCGTCTGACTCGCGAGTCATTTATATACGTGTTGACTCCCCTTCGACTACACACAGTTGAATCATTCAGAGTCATGCCAGGGGTCATGTCGGTGTAACTAACACATATTAGGGGTCTTCATCGAAAGTGATAAAGGGATAAATTGCTTAAATTTATCATTTTATCCGCCTTTTTTCATGAACGCACCTCGGTTAATAATTGCATACAACTGTTTATTATTTCACTTATACGGCTAGTTAGGTTTAATTCTTACCTCGTACATTGTGTTCATTTACTTTTATGTGTTCGTAGCAAAAGCGACTACCTGGCAACCTGTAAAGGTTGAATTTTCCTGAAATTTATACATTTACCCACCAAAGTCGTTTGATAAAGTGATAAACTTTGGTTAAATAGATTTCCATACAAAGTTTAACAGTTCATTTATCAAAATGATAAGTTTATCACTTTATCAAGTTTAACAAGAGTTTATCACTTTTGATGAAGACCCCTATTAATTTTCACAAACACATCCAAACCGACTCACGAGTCAGACGCACGGTGTATGCCGCCTGTAAGAAAAAGTGAAAGTCAAAAAGGAAGCTGAAAAAAAGAAAACAAATAAGTGCACTTTAGTTGCAAGTTATAAGATAGATGCAAGGCACATTAAACAGGTAGTATCAGTAGAGCAAAAACAACATTTGNGTAAGAAAAAGTGAAAGTCAAAAAGGAAGCTGAAAAAAAGAAAACAAATAAGTGCACTTTAGTTGCAAGTTATAAGATAGATGCAAGGCACATTAAACAGGTAGTATCAGTAGAGCAAAAACAACATT
>NW_016161890.1:44464-47472 GCF_001687245.7 Rhagoletis zephyria | reverse complement strand
ATTCACACACGCCCTGAAAAGCTAAATCATCTCAAGTCTCAAAAATAGTCACTAATTGCTAATCTCAAATTCCAGGGTAAGCTTCCCAAAAATGTCGAAGTTATGAGTCTTATCACCCCTATTGCGAGTGTCGACTAGTAGTAGATGAACGATTCTCATTCGATTATAGCATTTCCATGGTATTGCGAATGTCGATTTCTCGTTCAATAAGCGACTGAATAGTATTTTTATCGCTTATTTTTCTACAACTGTTTGTAGGAGGACAGGCGACTATAAACAATTAACACGCACTTATTGAACGATAAAACGACTTTAAAAATACCACGGATAATCGATAATCGACTAACGGTCGTTTATCTACTACAAGTCGACACTCGCAATAGGGGTGTATATCTGTCTTTTGGTATACCAACTGTATGAATTGATAAAACTTTGATTGCGTTTTCCCACAAAATTGAAGTTTTGAAATAATTCTGCCTGTTATTAAACGTGCGATATATAGGTATGTATGTATGTATCTATAGAATCCAACAGAAAAGAAATTCTGTAAAGAAATTAATTAAATGGTGCAAACTTATTTTAAAAAACGTTGTATATTTTCATTTTCGATATAGAGATCAACACAAAATGGTGAGTTTATTTACATATTTATATATTTTCTGCACTCAAAGATATAATAATAATGTCAAAAAAATACTAAAATTAAATGTTCAGAAATGCGTAATCTCAGTTTGCGTTATTTACCAGAAATTCATTTGCGTTTAAAAATGGTCATTTATTTAGAATTCATTTACATCTTACAAGCTAACAAATGCCGTGTGGGGCTACCCATGCACATACAATTGGGGTATTCACAACCGTGTCGCATTTTCGTATGTCGTAAACTTTAAAGGGTCAAATAAATGTTTAAAAAAGTTTTAACAATCACCCCTTTTTTAACAGTGTGAAAATTCATAATAAAATTTGTATGGTATCTAGCGAATCTCCTAAATATATTTTTAGCCGTTTAAAGTTTACGACCAGTGTTTACCAAAACTAAAAAAAAAAATACCAAACTCAGGTAAAAGTACCAAATTGAAAAAAATGCGAATTACCGAATTCATTCTAAAAAGTAAAAAATTACCAGTTTCGTAAAAAATTACCAGAACGGTAACGCTGTTTACGACATTTACGACACCGTTGTGAATACCCCTAATATAAATATATAAATATATGTACATACATATATATATCAGTATTTAAATGTACATTAGACTAGGTTTATTACTTACTACTTACTTTGAGCGAAGTTTTACAAATCTTAGTCCTAAAGTCCTAAGAGCTAAAAGTGAAATTTCTTCCTAGTGTTGACATTGATAATAGATATTGTTGTCACTCACATGCCATAGCTGGGAAGCAAGTAATGCTTCTTGTTGTTGATAGTTTGTGCCAGGCAAATACAAAAAAAAAATCTAAATTTAACCATTATTCTTGATCGAAAAAAATTAAAATAAAAAATTACGATTTTGCAATGATTTAAAGCAAAAAATCTTAGTATTTAATGGTTATTTTCGGCCCCTAAAATTAACTATTAAAAGTTCCCATCGATTCCAAATTTGCTTGAGTACTTACATACATACTTAGCAACCTGAGTTGCTAGCATGCCAGGGCGCACAGTGGGGCGACCAAAAGTAGTAATCGTGCTACAAATTCGATGAAATTTCGTATATGCGCGGAAAAAGTCGACGCGCTGGCACGTTCACAGCTCTTGTGGGCCGAAATGGTAAATATTATCCGATTTTGATGAAATTCAGAGTATATGCTGATTTTAAACATAAAAGCATAAAGGTTTATATTAAATATCGTCCACCAATTCTAGAAAAATAGGCACAATTTTAAAGCAAATATACATATATTTTTTATGAAATTCGGTGTTCACTGCTCGTTTACGCCAAAATTTTTCAATTTGTAAGGAAAATGAAGAAGAGTTTCTTACTATGATGCTCACTTCCTACAAAACTGTTTTGCCTCCACGTACTAAATTTTATAAATTTTGTGGAAAATTAACAGATACATTTATTTTATTTGTAATAAAGTTCCTTTTTCTTCCATTTCATGATGATAAAATGAAAACATTTACAATGGGCCGTATGAATAAAAATAAGCAATTGCTTAGTTTTTATTCATACGGCCCAATATCTGCATACCAAATTAAATGCATGATATGTAATGCAATTTTCCAATTCTACCTAAATATATACATTTTATATAACAAAAGCTGTGCTTAGTTAAGCAAGCAGGACGTTTGCCATCGAAATAGGATCTTGTCCAGAGAAGCGTACACTTTTGGCTCAATGCCGAATCTGATTAACAGATTCGCAAGTCATTAATGTCTACACTCTCTTCCATTTCCATTTTATATTGCATATTATTTATGTATTTTATGTACATATCAGAGTCTTTTCCTTCAGCTCTACAATAAAAACCGATTCTCCAGGAGGTGTGTCTATAACAAGTAGTTTTTAAGCAAAAAACAAAACCGACTTGATTTCTCATACAAAAATTTTAGGTAGGATATATGGTAACATATACCATAACAAAAAAAAAATATATAACCTCCTTTTTTGAAGTCGGTTAAAATGAAGAATAGAAGCTGGAACTATTTCCGATATGACACGCATATTTAATGTTTACTTGTCCTAAGTATAATTTAGTTCGCTGCCTAGGTCCTTTTTAATCGACTTCAAAAAAGGCGGAGGCTATCAATTCGTCGGAATCTTTTTTTAGATACATATACATAAGTATATTTAAGATACTTGCGACAAAATCAAGTTTTTTTTTCAAAAAAATTTTTTGCATTGTATTTACTTTAAGCTAGTCCCATGACTGCAAATATGATTTTTTATCAAAAATTCTTTTTGGTTTGTGTTAGTTGGATATTTTGCTATGAATATGCGTTATTGCTTATAAAAAAAAATTTGTAAGTAATTTAAATTTTGGCTGCTTTTAGGCAAAAATTTGCGTCACCC
>NW_016161890.1:0-40265 GCF_001687245.7 Rhagoletis zephyria | reverse complement strand
AAAAAAAACTACCAAAAATCAATGCGATTTTCTAGAATTTTTTTAAAAAATCTGTGCCAATACTTCTGTTCGGCACTGTATGTATTCAGCATACTCTCGGCAGGTTTAGTGTTAAAATGCAAATCAGTTAACTTAGTTTTCTTTTTTTTTTTTTTCAAAATACACTGAAAACTTTCATACATACATACATATTTATCATATCTATTGATATTTTTGAATTTTGATCCTTCGGAATGCTTTTCGTTTCGTCCATATTGGAGGACTATAATAAAAAAAACGTAAGTATTTCACAAAAGTGATAATAAACTTATTTTGTATGTATGTAAGTATAGTACTGGTTAAATTCGTTTCTCTACAAATACGTAATGCGTATACGCCCCGTCGACTGGGCGCTTCGCACCGACCCTCAGTTCAGCGCACAGTCCGTTGTATTTTGTTCCACGGTGGTGCGTAGCCGACTTTGGTCGCTTTGCGTGCGTCGCAGCTCGCAGCGACAGCGCTTGATGCAGCCCAATATGTAGGAGTGTTTGGTGCGACTAAGTACATAAATATATGGGTCGGAGGTGAAATGCAGTGCCATTAAAACATCGGCCAAAATGAAGAATGGATGCGCCTTGGGCACACGATTCGGTAAAATCGCCATGGGGATGGCAATCTACAGTTAGAAATAGAGAGAAATAAATTCAAATTAAATTCGTTTATTGAGGTCAAAGGTTGTTTATTAAATTGAACACGCCACGATTCACTCACCATTTGCGGCATCCAACAGATCACGAACGAAATACTGAGGAAAGCCATTAACTTGGCGAATTTTATCTCATCAGGGGATGCGTCTGCTGACATTGTGACACTATTGCTGTGGTGATGATACAATGACGAGCCGCTGTTTGGTTCGCCTTCGATGCGATGGATGCTGCCCTTCTCCCGATTCACCAGATCGTAGTGCATGTGCCGTTTGGTCGTGCGGGTGCGTCCGATGAAGCAAAGAACGCGCGTCACAAATAAATTACAAGCAACAATTACGACGCACAAAAGTGTGCCTGCAAAAACAAAAAATAATAAAAAAAATGTTGTAAAAAAAAACAAGAGCGAAGGGTGAGATGAGAAGTATAAAGGCGACGATGGAGTCGATGTCGCACCGCCTGACTATGACGAGGTACGAATAGCTGCTGGAGCTGACGGCCTGATAATTAATTTGTCTTTGTATTCTTACATAAATGTATGTATGGAATGGTAAATGTAATACAAGTAATAATGCATGGAAAAGTATTTAAGTCACTGTTAGATTCAACAATTTTTATTGAAAACAACAATTTACACAAAGGTAGAAGTTATAGCTGCTATTTCGGAGATCACCACATCTCCTCATCAGACTTCTTCAACCGCCGTCACTGGGATATGAACCAGCGACGTCGGATTAGAGATGGGCACGGGACACAAATTGCAATTCCGATCCGTCGCATTCCGAAATTCAGTTTTAAAGTCCCGAGCCCGCCCATCCCGACATTTTTCAGAATTGTACCACCAGTCGCGTGGGTCTCGAAATCTATCACTGAGATTAATTCACATGTCTTTCAAACAAATTTTGAATAATAAAAAATCTGGCATCTTCCGGTTATTTTAGTTTTTTGCAGTGCTTTCCTTTTTCGTATCAATAAAACATAAAAATTTATTATTTCATAAAAAAGTTTTCAAGAAAGATTTTCTGAATTTGCGGAGGTTACGAGTTTTATCGGGTGTCGGGAAAGGATTTAAATCTTTGCCGATGCCGCCATACCGGCCATTTCGAAATCATCTTTACCTCGGATTACGAAGCCAAGTGGTCTACCCTCTGAGCTAAGTTCGCCACGTAAACTGTGTTTCTTTTTCCACTTTTTTCATGTGTTAACACTGCTATTTACAATTGAACATGTGGTTGTGGTTCTTTGTTGGTTTTTGTTAATAATTCTTTTATTAGAATGTTTAACTTTTAGGTGTGCTCGTCCTTAGGTTATTTGTTATTTACGGCCTTATAACAATTATATTCATCAATGTTTATTGAGCTTGAGGCCGTTTTTGTTAGATATAAAACAAATAAGCATAGCTAAAAGTAATAAATCTGTAAAAACTCACCGAAAAGCATAAACAACACCGAGTAAGTTTTATTCAAGAAACCTTCTGCATCCCGATAACGCAAACATTTCGGATTTTCTGGATCACTCTCATCGATGTAGGCGCCAAAACCAATAAACGGCAAAAACGTTATAATGACTGCGATGAGCACCAACGAATTTATGGTCTTTCGTACAAGCTCGTAAGTGATGTGCTGTGTAGGTAGGTGGTGGGGTTTGTGTGGAAAAAATTACATTCGAGGTTAGTTGTATGGACATACATACATAAGCATTGGTTATGAAAAATATTAGCTAATTAACATGTACTTCGTATATAAGTATGTATGTATGTGCATATGCACTTTAAATGAAATGAACTTTAGATGAGGTAAATATGCAAGTTATAATAATAATAATAATAAACCCAACGGTTTTTACCCTCCATTCCCGCCCATCCGCACGAGGGGCGCAGTCCGCATGACGTACGGAACCAATATTTTAAATTTTTGTGCCGAGTCACGATAGGCAGGAGTTTGTTAAGTGTCGAGATCTAAAACTGTTCAGCTACAGAACTAAATTCATCAGCTGATTTTATGTATCTATGTCAATAATTCACTTATTGAGAGAGGAGAGTATCGCTTTCTTAATGCTGAAAAGCGGATCTGATATATCAAACGTGCTGGAATGAGAGTTAAAATCCTGGCATAAGCAACGGAGTGGGTCGTGCAATTCAAAATTGGTTTTACAAGCTTTCAGAAATATGGGACAAAAGTGTCTTCATACGCGTGAGGGAACATTATGTATATGAAATGATACAATTTGTTATCCAAATATATAAATGGGGTACTCCACCGTCACGGGTGGAACATTTCTATAGTAAAAATGTACTTTCTTTTTAAATTTAATTATAAAGTACTCAACAATTCTACATTTTGATAAATCTACACCTAATTCACTATTATATGAGTTATTACCAAATACAGAAAAAATTCCAACTTACTTTTATATGGGAAAAAATCTGTGTTACTTTTTCTGTCACGGGTGGGACAAAAAAAGAACCTGCTCTTTGGAGCAGATATATTTTACGGTAACTCTGCAAATTTATTTCGCTTTTCTGTGTGAACTTGATTCCTTTAAATAAAAAAAAGAACCACGAATACTAACAAAGCAAAAACGTACACAAAAATTATTCCTTTATTATAAAAAATCCGAAATTCCTCTGTCGCGGGTGGGACAACGTTTGTCGCGGACACGCACGAATTTTTATATGAAAAGGAGCTTTTAGTGTGGTCCATATTGAAGATTGTTTATTAAAAAATATAAGATGCCAAATAGGGGTTCAATTCACTCACGTTTTTTCTTAGGGTAGTACATTTTATATGGAAGAAAATACCTAGCTCCGTCAGGCAAAAATATTATTAAATATCTACGCTATTTCCTATCGTCTTGAAATTTTCACTTCTATTAACTTAAATTTAATGGGCTATAAATCTTCATACCTTGAATTGATTTTGAAATAATAAGTTTCAAAGTTTTGGATGTAATTGTTAAAGTAAAGTAATGTGCTAGACTTTTACTAAAAAAAAACTATAAACATTAAATAAATAAAAAAAAAAAAGAAGCAAATTGTCGAAATTATCTTGGTTTTAATAAAGTATATTTGACGTATGAAATACGTAAAATCAACATAAAGAGATGCCGAGCATGCGTGGTTTGTTCCCAGTACGAATAGTTACAAACCGGTTCTTTCGAACAAGCTCGAATAACACATCTGACACTTCTAATCAGATTTTTAAGAAAAATTCCAAGTATGCAGTTATATAGCGCATTCATATTTAGTATACAAAGTGCAAGTTTGAAGTTGTTAGAAAATCGCGTTGATTTTTGACAATTTTTTTCACGCAGGTTCTTCCATACAAAGTATGCTCGGCAATTACTTTTTGTATGGAGAAAATGAGCAACACCTTCCATTAAAAAAATTGCCAAAAATCAACGCGATTTTCTAAAATTGAATGTGCTATATAACTGCATACTTGGAATTTTTCTTAAAAGTCTGATTAGAAGTGTCAGATCTGTTTGTATACGAGCGTATACGCAAGAACCAATTCGACCGATGAGGATTAACTTAATCAGTTGACCACAAGGGTATATAGGTAATCGGCAAGTCAGCGCGTTCCCCCTCCCCTTCGTCCACTTCAGCAAACATTTAAAGCTTATCAGCCCTGTAAACCAACCTCTGACAACTGTCCCACCCGTAGCTGTCACGGAGTATTACATATATGATAAAAACGCATTTAAAGCTTGAATTTGTTATTTTTTGGAAGATGTTTACAAATGTCTTATTCACACGTTTGTTAGTTAAAAAAAATAATAGTTTTTGCACTAAGGTTCACTTTCTCACGGAACCGCCCGTATATGTATCCATATGTAAGTACTTAATAGCTCAAAAGAAAGGGCAAATATTCCTTTATATATACACATCAGCGAATAGTTTCGTAAATTGACAACCCGTGCCGACTTGCAGTCAAAATTATCAGAATAATCTTTGTGCAGTTCGCGTGTTTTGTTTCCTCATTTTACTTCTATATAAGTTGGTATTACTGTATTCGATACAGTATTAGGGCATACTATTTAGTAAATCTGCGATTTTAGTATTTTAGCAGGTAGTCAGGATTTTTTCCAAGGGAACATAAATTATAATATATTTCCAAAAGTTTAGACAAAATATATAAATATGGGTATCAAATAAAAAAAATTCGAACCAAGATTAATTATAACTTTTGTTTTCAATCATCCTTTTGGAACATGTCAAAAATGTCCGTTGAAAATATTATCCTTTAAGATTTTTAATTTTGAATGCATTTTGAAGAATCTTAGTTTCATTTAATTGCTATTAATAAATGTAAGCACAACTATTTACTTCAAAATATTGGCTAAAACTTTCACTAAAAGTCGGCACGGGTTATCGTTATCCTACGGCCATAAAACTTCCTATATCTGCTATTTATGCTAAAAAGCACAAATATAGATCAAAATTTGCTAACAAATTTTTGTCCATACATTCTTGGGACAGTCTAATGTACATATATACTATGTGCTGCATATTGAGCGCAAAAGTCCCAAACTCTGAAGGGCTAAATTAAAAAAAAAATACCTACACTAATTTAAACTGACTGACTAGAGTTCTTAGTTTCATTCTCTATCTCCTTACCGTCCGAAAATGCTATGAAGTAAAAAAGTTCAATTTAAATTTATTTAATTTTGTTTGAGACGTATGTATGTATACGATAAAAGTTTCGATTTTTCTCCTACAGCTATGATTTTTCCCACAGGGATGTGAAACAAGAAAAATCCTAAAGTATATAAATAATTAACGCTTATATTTTCACACATGTATGTACATATATGTATATTTATACAAATGTATGTATGCTTATTCGTGTGCACATATGTTTGTAAGTATGTATGTGTGTAGTACAAAATATACTTGTGGCTCTTTATGTACGCATGCATGTATGAGGCACGTGTTAAATTTATTTTAGACTAACTCACCTTATGATAGATGAAAGGCCGCGCCAAAGCCATCCAACGTTCAATGGCCATGACCGCCGCAATGCAGCCGGAACTAAGTCCGAAGAAACGACACAACACCTTTAGGGTGCAATCCCAACGCACATAAGCCTTAAACTTATCATCAGGCACGTAAACTTTGAGCAACAGCGTTAACAGCATGCCAAGTAGGCCGATAAGATTATTTGAAGCTAAGCAACTAAAAGAAAATAGAACATATTTAGCATTATCCTTATAAGTATTTGTTGTCGGACAATAAATTTATGCTATACAAATACAAACATATGTATGTATATACATACATATGTACATACCAACCCATTAACCCAATTTGTCACAAAATCGAGAACGAGTTCAAATCGACGTGGGTTTGGTGAACTCGTCTGGGCGAATTCGAAAAACTATCAAAAATCAATGATGCGCGTTTTGAGCCACACTTCAAACTTGTACTCTATTATACAAAAATTTAATGGGCATTAAAACCGCTTCCAATTTTTCTTTAACCCCTTGAAGACCCCTGTTGCTAATAGGCAACATTGACATTTTGGAAGGTTGCATATTCAAAGACCTTGCATATAGCATGAATTCTTGATTTTATGAGTTTGGTTGAATCGNTTGGTAGAAACGAAATCAGTATAGACCTTGCATATAGCATGAATTCTTGATTTTATGAGTTTGGTTGAATCGCAAACAATATTCGTATACAAACATAAATAGAAAAAAATTTTTACTTTGAAAACATTGTGACTATAAAGAAAATCACCAACGGGCTTTTTGAGTCACAATATTTGTCTATAATAACTCCAGTTAAAGTTCCGTTGTTATTTCTAGTTTCATTATTTTCACTTTTGGTTGAAGGAAACCGAGAAGATGCTTCTAATGGATCTGAAATATCATGTAATAGAATTATATAATATTTTTTATAGAAATAACTACAAAATAAAACAAAACTATGCTTCTGATTCAGATTTTTTTGAGTATTAAATTTCAGTATAACAAAATGCAAGTTTGGAGTTGCTAAAAATCGTGTTGGTTTTATAATTTTTTTTTCATGCATTTTCTTCCATGCAAAAAAAAAGATAAAATAAAAACTCGAAAATATTTTGTATGTAAAAAATGCAAAACGCCTTCAACAAAAAAAATCTTAAAAAATCAATGCAATTTTCTAGAGACTTCAAACTTGAATTTTTTTTTACTAAAATTTTATGGACTACAAAACTGCATACCAAAATGATTGAAAATCCGCACGAAAATCGATTGAATTTTGCCGAGTTTAAAAATTATATATTTTATTTTTTGTTGTAGTATGAACCATGATAAACGGTGGTATGTAGCAAGAGCCGTCAAAAGTTAAAATATTCTAAATGCTCTAAACTGCCCACAATATGTAGCTGTGGTTATGGTGTATTATTTCTGATGTAGCTAGCGAAATAGCTTGTGGCTGCGGTACTACATTTTGTTTAAGAGAGAAAAATATAGGAAGGTAGAACCGCTGAGAGACACTTTTAGCATTTTCGACGTTTGCAAGCAATTTAATTTTAAAATTTTACACACAAACTCACACACATACATTGTCATTTTCAATCTCAAACAATAGAAACTTTGAACAATTAAGAAATTTCTTTTCCTTACTCTCAATTTTATATGATTTTAAAATGCTGGCAAACTTCGAAAAAAATCATGGCCGACCAATTGAGATAACGGTTCTACCTTACTATGTTTTTAATTAATCGCTGGTCATTGACCAAGATTATACCATAAAATGCCTCTGAGCTGTATGTAGAGTTGAAGAAAAAAAATCAAATTTTACGTGTATTTTATATGGGAAATCTTTGCATGCCTTGGGCGAGTACTTAATGTTAATATTAAGGGTTCAAATTTTCAGCGAGTTTTTTAGGTGTTTTCCACAAAATTTCAAGGTAGGAATGAAAAAAAAAACAATACTCGCAAAAAGCACCCTAATGTATATTTTTTAATTTAATTTGTGGAAACATATTTTATTTTCGTATTTTGATTATCATTTTCTTTTTTAGCTTAATCTGCAGATTTTATTGTTTAAAAGAATACATTTTTTTAATTCTTTTTAATTTTTAAAAACACTTTTTTTAATAATTACTTATTTAATCTTTTTCTTTTTTATTTTAATTTTTCTTTAAATTTTGTTCATGTTATTATTTTTAAGAGATTTTTTTTCGTTTTAATTTACATACATTTTTATAAACTTTTTCTATAAATTTTTTCTCCTTTATATTAAATTCTTTTCTTTTAGCTTTTAGTTTTTATTGTTTTAAAAAGAAAAATGTGTATATTTTTCAATTTCATTTAATTTTTAGTAAATTTTCTGCTAAAAGACAGCCTGAAACTCATTAAAAATTGTTGAACATAAAATACAGACACAAACCCCAATGGCCTCCTTTTTAGCAGATCTTTGAATTATGCTTTCGAAAGATAGAAAAGAGCTCTCAAGATTGTTGCCAGAATTAGCAATTGTCTGACGAAAGTGAGTTGAAAGACAGTTGCCAGAATTTCCATGCATTTAATTTCTTATAGCATTAATCAAAAACCGCAAAATATTTCCACAAATTCGTACGTTATAGAACAAAATAAAACCGTTCTTATGCAATACTTATAATTGCTGTTTTGTACTTCATCATTGATACTGGTATGTGAGCGCGTGTTGGTAATGTGCGAAATGTTATTGAATTAACGCAAATTTATATTCAAATGAGTTGCGTAATTGAATGCTGCTTATTGCGGTAGTTTTAATTTGTGTACAATGCTGGGCAGATAATGAATTTTTGATTTCTAGAGAAGAATTATAAAATTCCAAATACAGTCGTTTCTCTTCTGTGCCAACTGACGCCAATTGGAAATGCCAAGTGAAGCCAAGTCCTTCTCCAACGTGTCTTTCCAATGAAGAGGAGGTCTTTCTATTCCTCTGAATACTTTCATAGCTGGAGCGTTTCTGTACATTCGGACAAAATGACCTATGCCTCCGTACCATATACCAGCACGGGCATGATAAGTGACTTTACTCCTGAATTGCTTACTAAGTCCAAAGTGGCACTTGTTGGCAAGAGTGAAGAAGTGGTTTGTGTCGATGCTATTTTCGCTGGTCTTTTCCAAGATTTGGCGTATTGTGGATACCTGATCTATAGTGGATTTTCTACGTCTAAAGCCACACTGATAAGGATCAATTAGTTCATTGACGGTGGGCTTGAGTCTTTCACACAATATGCTCGATAAGACCTCGGTAGTTGGGCTGATCCCGCAGAGCAAACTTAAATTCCAATCGTCGGGCATGTGTTGATCTGACCATACTACTCTGTATAATACGGTGAAAACAACAATCGCCTTGTGTGAACGGCCTTTCTACTAATCGCTTCTAAAATTGCCTGTAAAATCGCCCCATGTGAACACTGTTTAAGGGTTGATGCATACACCTTAAAAGCCATTTGCCGTACATTGGCCGATATGGTGGAAAAGTGATCCCTCCATAATTTAAGTACGTTCTGAACATCGGTAACTAGGTCGCCATTGTTGTTTTTACAGGAGTTCGCCCTGGTCTTCAAACCCTGCGTATGTCGTCTAACCCTCTTATAAAATTTTCGGGCGTTTTTCCTGTCGGCCTGCATTTCAAGCTCTTCGGACTAACGTATTTCGGCCTCCTACTTCTTATTGTGGAAAACACGTTTCGCTTCCTTCTTCGGTTCACTTAGAGCAGTCCCACGTCTGCAGGCGGCATCCTTTTTCTTTGCAGCTTCTTGACACTCCTCATCGAAGTTGTTCCTTCCGGCTCGTTGAAATCCGACTACCTCTTCGATGGCGGTGCTTAATGAGCATATGTACTTAAATATAAGTAAATACATATTCACATGATCGCTAATACGATTTGCTATCTTGTTTATATGACAAAAATTTTGGAAAGGTGGCCCTTACGTTCAGCCAAAATACATTTTTTATTTTTTATTTTTGAAAATTGCCTTCCAAAAATACTGTAGATTCAGGGGTGTACAGTGAACTTTTTTTCTGCCACGCTCTAATGTACACCTGTGCACATACATAAACGTTTGTAATTAATATCGATACCATCTGACTCTAACGAACCTACTATGCCGAGCCTAAGCACTTAACGCCTACGCAAATTTTCCGTTATTTTATGCATGATATAAATACGCATACATTAACGAGTAGCAACTTTGTTAATTAACAGTTGCAAGTTAAGTGAGCTCCAAGCTATGTTCAGCATATATACGTATGTATGTTCCTATGTACATACGTACATATTGCATAAACACCCTAAAGGTAATTCAACAGGTGTCTATTTGTACACTAAGAAAAAAGTAACATGCTTTTTCCAAACAGAGTCTTTTTTGGTTTTCGGTCCTTGTTTGTGTGGTAAAATTTGTGAACTGAAAAAAGATTATTAAGCTTATGTGAAACGCAATATTTAAATTAAGTTTATATGAATAATTTTTTCTTAGACAATTTTCGTCCTATCTTTGAATTCTAAAAAATAAAGTCGACATACATACAAACGCTATGGTGCTTGCAGTCGCAAATAAGGTAATACATATAAACAACTTTATTTCGAGTGAAAATGGAACTAACGCTTATTTCGTAAACAAATAAATATGAAGAATTACATACATACATACATATGTATTTAAGTATTACTTCACTTGCACATCTGATAAAAGTGCGAATCAGTTAATTCTAAATGATTGGCCAATGTTTGTAATGCGTTTCATTGAGTGTTTGCATACCTTAAATAAAGTATGAACACGTGTGTATGTGCATACAGTGACTCAAACCAACGTTCACGTGTTGATATTGTGTTTTAATGTTCACAATGTTTTTCAAGTTACATTATTTTTTTTTGTTATTTCTCTATAAAAATATTGTCCAAGCTTTAGCCAAAATCATGTAAATCAAGCTTCGAATCGACAATAAAATTGACAAAGTTTTGAACTTTATACAAAATTTAGGAATATTCAACAGATTCTCATCAAAATTTCGGGCTCTACAATTTGAATTTTTAGAACATTTCTGGTTATGCCGTCACCGAAAATTATTAAAAAAGAACACGATTTTGTAGCCGCTTGAAACTTGCACTTCATTGCACTAGAATTGTGTGGGCTATAAAACTACTTAACCAAAATGTGCTAAAGAATCAGATTAAAAAACTTTGAAAATGTGTTAAAACTTTGATTTACATGATTTTGGTTAAAGAAAAACAAAAACAAAAAAAATTCAACTTGAAAAACATTGCGAATACAACAATAAGTAACTTGTTTGAGTCACTGTAAAAAAGAATAATCAGCTTCCTAGTACGTTTTATCAAGTTTTTAGCAATGTGTGTAATTATAAAACCATTTATATTTGTATGTAAACACATAAAATTCCATCTAAAATAAGTGCTGTAATATATGAATTCCTGAGTCATATTGTTTCTCTTATTAAATTGTTATTATGGAAATCCATAAGCAGTGGAAAAATAAACACTTTATAATATTTTTTGGTATATTGCATTATAGGAAAACTACGACCCGATCGCCCGCCGGGCAGACGCTGCCCAGCTGTGCTATAAAGGTTCTCTAAAAAATGTAGATAACGTGTCATCAATGATAAAATATTGTTAATGTAAAATGCTAATAACGGTAATGGCAAAGCCAACTATCAAATTAATTGGCAGATGAGGCCCTCAGTCATAAAGTCTGTTCCAATAGCAGTCCGGTTTAAAGGATTTAGTTATAACTTACGGGAAGTCGTTACCATAGACATAAAACCTGTTAAGGGGAACACTTTTGAGAGTAAGAAGTTCCAGCATTTAGTCCGAAGTATTTCTTCCTGTTAGTCCATGAAGAGTGTCAAACTATGGGCAGGGTTGCATTTGTAAACAAAAATAGAACACGATGAAGACATTTACATTTGTTAAAAAATGGAGAGTAAACAACGAAATATGTGAATATGTACGTTATTATACTTAACTGTATAGATTTGAATAATTACTTAGCGATCTTTCAGCCAAATCAGTGCAGTACCAATGGCACGTAAACAATCCGACAGACATTTTTGCAGGAAATAGTGATTTATGCGTTCACGTCCTCTCTCACTTGAGAGAGTAAAATTTTAGTTTGACAGTTGCACAGGTTTTAGTCCGAAGTTCAAAGGAACAGACTAATAACAATGTAAAAACTTATCGCGGAAATTTTTTATATCTCACACATAGCCGCAACCAAAATCGTACTATTTATTACACAAGCCATGTTGAATTAAAGGACAATCACATCCAACGCTATTGGTATGTATGATCTTTCTTTACCAATGACATTGCGAACATGTCGTCATAAATTACTGGGCAAATTGAGTGTCTACTAATTTTATCAAATAATCCTTATTTCATTCACTTATCCAGCTAGGTACATTAGGGTGTCTCAATTTATATTTTTTTTTGAAATGCAATATGCCCTCTATATTTCTTCCTATTCACATATGTATGTGAAAATTTTTTGGTACACTACTTGGCTTCTTTGATAGCAGCACGCCTAAACTAACCTTACCTAACCTCACTTAGCCCAACCATCCCTAAAAAGTGAAAAGCGTAGATTTACTGCGGTTGAGCTATAGCAGTATCGCGCATATGATCATATATGCACTGAGAGAAAAATCAACCAAAACTTGGTTAATATTACCAAATTCCAACTTGAAAAGGAATCAACGTGATTTTTGGTTAATATTAACCAATATTAATATTGTCTTGGTTGATATTTTCAACAATGATTTGGTAATATAAACAACAATTTTGTTTATATTAACCAAACTTTTGGTTGGCGATTTTTCGTTTGAATAAGTTTATGTTCTGCACTTCACAGATGCTTTTTCATAATTCGAAGGTACAAAACAAAATTTTTTATTACCATTTTAAAATGTTGCCTCTGACGGTATTAGCAAATAACAGCAAGCAAAAAAACATTGTGTTTTTGGCTTAGTGTGCATATGTGAAATTTTTCATGTGTGGTTGCCTCAGTCTCGGGACCTGAAGGCATATCAATGCTCGCAAAAAGTTCCATCTAATAACCCATGACACCCTAATGTATATATATAAGTGCTTTATATGTGAAGAAAGAAAGAATGACATTGGCTTTGATAACAGCTATTGGCATAAATCACACTCACGCACATCTGTAAATAAGTGTAAGAGGTATAATTTGTGGGAGTAAGTAAGGCGCGAATGTCTGTGAAACCAAAGGGGCGGAAATCATTACCTTGTCTAAGATTTCATTACGTGTCTTAAATAGCCTTCAAGCGTTGTAAGTTTAGATACTCTTTCAGAGTTTTACTTTTACGCTGGAAATTCACCCAGCACTTCACATTGGTGACCAAATCATCTCTTTTTTGCTAATCCCTTGTATTGAGTTAAACATGCATATATAAATATGTATTTAGTTAATGCGTATGTAGGTATGTACATACATATATACCTACATAAGTACCTAGTTATGTATATTTTTAGCGGATATCAATCAATTAAATGTGTTGTTGTTGTGGCTAGAAAAAGCTTTAGCTGCCTTAATTTCTTATAACTGAACAGAAAAATAAGCTGATTAAGTAGTACATATGTATTTATGAGCCGCTTAAGAGCATTAAAATATACATACATACATGTACATGTATTTGTATGCATACATACATGTACACACTTAAGCAGATAATTTCAGCAGTAAATTCTTATTTATTTCATGTAATAGCATTAATTTTAATAATTGCAGAGTAATATCTGTCAGATGTAAATACCATTTAAAAGTGTTTACGTGCAAGGAATAAACACTTATGGATGCATATTGGTAAACAGTTATTGAATTTATGATTTCTCGTGTCAGTGATAATGACATTAATTGGGTTCAGGCTGATATTCACTCGGAAGTGGATTGCAGAAGCTGCCTTATAATTTTGTATTTTGTTATTGAAAATTTTGAGTTTTACAACTGCGTTTGTACATTTTACAATGAACTTCGGTATGAAAATACGCAGATGAGCGAAAGACAATTGTAACTGTGAAAAAACGGCCAAAATCTCGCTGTGCTTTTTATTTTCATTTAATTCGTTACGAGTTATAAGATACTATCAACTGAGAATTGGAGTTTAGAAAACACTTTTGCAAAACCAAAAGCAAAAGTGTCGGTTAAAAGCGATGTGTTATTTTTTTTACTATTTCGTCAATTACGAATTATAGAACAATATGAATACCACAAGTGAAAAATTATATAGAAATGAATTTAAGTAAATATCTTTACATCGCAACTGAAATGGACAGTCATGACTAATATTGTTATTTTCTTCATAAAATGATGTGGAGAGTTGTAATTCGATGCAATCCATCATATAAGTCAAAAAGTGAATTTCAAATATTTTTATTAGCTATGACTTTTTACATTTCAGCGATGATGTTTGTTACGTCTTTTTGCATTTCAGGTGCCGATATGATAGTATGATAATATTTTGTAAATTTTCATCCAGTAAAGCTCTATTAATTTTCATCAAACTTGTGTGTGGCCTGGTGTTGTGATGATGGGAAGCATTGCTCAGTTACGGTCGGTCTTTTTAATCGATTGTTGTAATTTGATTAATTGTTGATAAAAAAGATGAAGATTTTTCGGCGGCACAAATAAAAAAAATCAGATAAAGAAGTTTTTAATATTGCATTTCCGAACTTGTTTAGCACTTTGATTTTAATTAGGTTTTAAATTTTTAATTTTTTAAATTGATTGGAATTTTTTTTTCATATTTACAAATGTATTTACAGTACAAATGTTGCTCATACGACATGGGGCATATGTAGAAAGAATTATGGTATACATAAATCAATTACGAAAAATAAATTTGGATGAAAATTAGAAAATGTTCACTGTTGCGCCTTCTAGAAGAAGTTTTAAGAAAAAAGTGCAGAAATGCATTTATCATACCGAAAATCTATTTATAGCATGTTTTTATACCTTCTTTAAATGCTAAAATGCTAAGAAATCTATTTGCGCAATTTGGCAAAATAAAAATTGATTTAAGACCCATGGTTTTTTCGGTAAATTTGTTTAGAATTACACGTAGAATCCTTCTATGCTATACGCGCATAGTCGAAAAAATATCCCATACAAATTGACCCACCCTAATTCACATAAATATATCTGCAGACAAATTTTAGGAAAATGTCACTTTATAATGCTTATAAACATAACTCCTCTTTGTACGACAAAATTTCAGTTTCTCACTCTAGCCAAGAAATTATTAATTAAAAAAGAAAATCGAATTAAAAAGTTTGAAGTTTCCATGACCATATTTTGAAATTCGCTGAATTATTGTTCAAAGTTTGCAATATTGATTTTTTTGGCTTTTGTATGAATGAGCTATATTTTATGAAAAAAAATTCTATAACAAAAAACCTCAAAAACTACAATAGGCGGACCCATAAAAAATCGTTTAGTATTAAAAGATGGTAAAATAAACAACTGGGTATTATCATTGGAAGTCTCCTGAATTGAAAAAGAGTTTTCCGATCAAAAGATATTCCTTTTCAAGAATTCTATACCATTAACATTTACCGAAAACTTTAAGCGCATTGAGCGGCCTCTAAATATTTTTTATAGGTTGTAGAACAGTTCCAACTTTTTTTCATATTTATTTTTGGACCACGCTAATATACATACAACGTAGATTTAATCTTGGCTCACTATGAACTCTGAAATTTCTATCGTATGAAAATGTTAGCTGTTCGCAGGTATAAAATTTATTTGCTCTATCGTGTTTTCTATTTTTCTAAAAGCAGATCGTGCAATAACACCGTTGAAATATTTATTTGTTTTCTACGCTTTTTAAAGTATACTTCCACTAAAGTCTTAACTTCGGTTCCCTCATAACAAAACAAAAACAAGAACCAAGTTGTAAAAACAAAAAGTATGTCCTGAATCAGCATTCTAAATTCAATACATATGTATGTATATCTTATTATATACATACATATATATATGGGGCGTTCCATACTAAAACGGACGGGGTTCACACTTCATGTGTTTGATTTGTTTCAAATTTTTAAGGTTGATGCATAAACATAAATAATAAATAAATATGAAATTTGAGCTTGATTAATATATTTTTAAAAACTTTACAGCACAAGAACAAACACAAACCGATGTAATAGTTTTCCAAATATCTCGAAAATTTCACACATACACACATCAAAATTCTCTATGAAAAGAAATACTCTTGAAAAATTTTTCACATACAAAGTTTTTGTTGCACTTTATTATACTAGAATTTAATGGGCTACAAGACTGCATACTAAAAAAAATTCTAAAAATGTTAAAAAAAACTGTAAATTTGTTATATGTGACCTGGTCTACGGAAAGGGGGCTTAGGTGTCAAAAAATGAATTTTCACTTTTTGGTTGATTCGGATGGAAGATGAGATGCTTTTTCACGTGGTAAAAAGCAGAAAATCCTAACTTGCTTAGAAGTGTACTAAAAATGTAGAGAAAGAAGAGTAAAAATACGACAAAATATAATTTATTGGTAATGAACAAAACCGACCAACAACAACACTTACTGGACCAACAACAACACTTACTGGACGTCCGGCGCGGAGAACAATTAACGAGATAATGAGAAACTGACGAACTGAGTTGCTTACTTTTAACAGCTTTTTCACAGAAAACTAGTTTTCGCACGTAAGCTCCCTTTTCGTGGAGCAGTAGCTCGTTTCCAAGGCGAATTAATATAAGGTGATAGCAGGAGTACAAAAACAAAAATTTACATGTATTTTGTTTTTGCTTTGGCGGCATAAACTGTCAAAATCTGTAAGAGTGTGTGTAGAAATTCAAACAAAATTTTTCAATTTGATAGCAGAAGCCGTGCGGCGAAACACATACACAAAATCAGCTGAGCTAGTAACACCACCTTATATAAATTCGCCTTGCTCGTTTCTGTAAAAATTCTCTACCAAGGCGAATTGAGATATGAATTCGCCGCCCTGTTCTCTACTGCTAATTAGTAGGTGAGAGTGACGTATTTTCTCTACCAGTAGAGAAATAATCGGTAGAGAAAAGTTACAGAAACGGGCTACAGGTCACATATACTCATTTTACTCAACTTCGGTGTAAAAAAGAATTATAACTCAAATTATTGTAGATTGCACCCCATAATACTACACTTAAATATTGCGAATAGAGCTACCATTGTGTTTTTTTGAAATTTTTTTTGAGATGGCACATTTTCAAAAACTAATTTTTTTATCATTAAAATTGTATGTGAAAAGTTTTTTAAGAAAAAAAATTTTCAAATTTTTTAAAAGAGAATTTTTATGTGTGTATGTGTGTTTTTTTCAAATTTTTTCCTCGCTCCGTTCTCGAGATATTTGGAAAACTATTAAATCGATTTGTTTTTGTTTTTGTGCTGTAAAGTTTTTAAAAATGTATTAATCAAGCTCAAATTCCATATTTATTTATTATTTATGTTTATGCAACAACCCTAAAAATTTTAATCAAAGAAAACACATGAAGTGTGAGCCCCGTCCGTTTTGGTATGGAACGCCCCATATATAAAAGACATTTTCATATCGACATTTTTATTTCGACATCATCGTCGCCCATTAAATTCCTGTGCTCAACACAAATGTGCTAAATCATACAAATGATTGTGTTTATCATTACCGATGCCCCTATTTACTCAAACAACGAGCTGTCATAAGCTTTTGCATTCTATTTCTTTGGCAATATTTTTAAATCTTTATCATTGGTTTCCTAGCTTATGAGAAATGCAAACAACGTATACACACATCCATACGTAGTATATGCATCTAAAAGCGTTGTTTGCATTTCTAAGCCCACGCGAAATATTTCGTTTGGACATTGAATTGCAAACAAAAAATCTTGTCTACATTTGGTAATTGGCCAAGTCGCCATTACAGTAAATTTGTTATTCTAAAAATAAGTTATTTACATATGTATCTATGTATATTATATTCATATTAATGTTTTGTAAATAGTAGTTAAATTAATTAGTGAATGTTTTGAAAATATATCAGAAGAAGAAAAATAAATACTTTCAAGTTGATTGATATTAGACGCAACAATAGCAATTCTTAGAAACGCTGACAACAGCACTCCCTCCCATTCCAATTGTGCTCCCAAGTTCCAAATAAGTTAATGAGAACTAAAAGCTGATTTTGCCTTAATCCTTCATAAATTGATAACTTAGTTCATTCAAATGACAAATGACTAAAACATTCACTTAAGATTTTTCAATAAAATAAAATACAGTTTTCACAAATTTGTTGATAACAAACCACTTTGGTTGTTTTGCAATCTTGCCGGGTAGCGGTTGTGCACACATAGCTCTAATTGTAATTTAGTAAAGCCAGAGTGTTTTGCAGGATTCAGATGTTTAATTGAAATACTCATCTAAGACCACGAATCGGCATACTGAAGGCCGTCTTCTCAAGTAGGTTTTAAAATTTATCTGCCCTTTAAACATATTTTTTCACAACAAAATTTATGTTTAAAGGGCAGATTAATTTTGAAACCTACTTGAGAAAACGGCCCTTAAATACTTTTGTATATAAAGTACCCATTAGGACACTAAATATCTGTGTGTACATTACGGTGGTACTTAAAAAATCAAATGAAAGATTTTTTTCAGTCTCACCCCTTCAATCAGTCTGACCACTGTCAGAGATATATGTATCATATAAATTTTTGTGCCGATTTCTCTTTGGAGAGTCAAAAAATTAAAAATATTTTTCCACCAAATATTTAAATTAAACAATTTACCAGGAATCATTTTTTTTTTTTATTCATAAAGAGTTTTATCTTAATTTTATCTTAATTTTTTTTACATCATAATTAAACACTTAATTACAAATGGTCCCGATAAAGTTTGCTTTGTAGTGTTAGTGTATTTTTATACCAGAGCGCACTTGTGCACAAGGGTATTTTTATATGTAACTTTGTTCGCAAAAAGGTTGTTTATAACAGCCTGAAAGAATCTAGATAGATATAGACAAATGTATACATAAATGATCAGAATGAAAAGAGAAATCGATTAAGCGGTGACTGTCTGTCCGTCCTTGTACACGATAACTCGAGAAAGAAAATTGAGGTATCTCAACAAAATTTAGTATGTAGGTTGCCCTTTATCAAAGGTAGGTTGCTATTGAAAATGGGAAAAATCGGACTGTAATCACGCCCCCTTCTCATATAATGGTACTTTCGAAAAATGCAAACTACGATATTTCAGTAAATATTGGATCCAAAATGATATTATTATGAAACTTTTGGAAAAGGAGCGTGACCCCGCCTACTTATAATCAAATACTGTATCTTAGAAGCCGCTTCACTACCAAACTCGGTACGAGCCTTGTTTAGGACCCAGCTAAGAAATTTGTTGAACATCTGTGAAATCAAGCAATAGCCACTCCCACCTCTCATATGACGGTAATTTACAGAAACACGAAAACTGTAATAAATCAATAACTACTGAAGCTAATTGACTCAAAATTGATTATTGTACTTTATTGGATTTTGGGCGTGGCACCGCTCACTTATGACCACAAATGCGCATCTCGGTAACCGATTTATCAATTTCTACCAAACCCAGTGCATTTAATAACCTTGGTACGGAAAAGCAATTCGTTAAAAATTATTTAAATCGGACTAAAACTGCACGCACTTCCCGTATAACGGTAAATTTCTGCTGTGTTTTTCTTAAAAATAAATAATAATGGAAACCTAATTTAGAAACGTTTACCTAATTGGTAAGTATTTTATATGTAAATATTTTGTAGTAAAATTTTTTTTCGATACTATACTAAACAAGGAAATTACAGGTATAAACATAGATTTTTTGAAACAGATCCAAACTCTTGGGATATTGTAAAAAGCAATTTTAACAAAATAAATTTCAGTAGTTACTAATTTATCAAAGTTTATCTATTTTTGCGAGCTACCTTTATGCGAGAGGTAGGTTTGGTTCGTGTCCCATTTTGTCCTTCGCTCAAAAAAGAAATACACATACCACGCTTCGTTAAGATATCTCAGTTTTTACTCTAGTTATCGTGTGTACAGATGGACGCACTGACAGTCACGGCTTAATCGATTTCTCTTTTCATTCTGAGCATTTATGTATACATTTGTCTATATCTATCACGATTTTAGGCTGATACAAACAACCGTTATGTGTACAACTGCGCTCAGATATAAAAAGGACTTTGTGTTTTGAAAGTGTACCTAACTTCAATTGATTTCCACCTAATATATAGTAAATTTATCCACACACTGATTAGAAGATAAGATATTATTATTCTGCTGAAAAACTCAATTGAAATTAAAACCCCACACATGCATTGAAATATCTTACTGCGCATCAGAAGAGCATACCCATTTTTATTGCAATATTTACTAAACACTTATATGTACTAAAACACTTACTAATTAGTACTAAAGATATTCACAGCAATATGTACGTATGCCATAATTAACGAGACATCATTGATTTAAAAAATACTAAAATGCAATGCATAACTTTAGCTGTGTCATTCAGCATTTTCTCCGAAACATTTTCCAATTTATTAGAAAATTGTATGAGGCTGTCATACTGTCATGCAACAACAACTTACATTCCTCTAACTTATGCATACATGCTATGTACATACGTAATAGTTAATTGTTTTTGTAAATATGCACATATGTAAGTTCAAGTATATTTATACCAGTTTGTGCAATAATTTATGACGCTACGGGAATTCCCATGCAAAGTCTCGGTATTTTATTTTTTAGATATGGCTCATTCTACGGTAATCGATGCCGAATGAAACGAAAATAAACTTAAGAATTTGAGTGTATAATACACTAGTAAGCAAGAGTAATAAATCTAATTTTCAAGACTGAGAGGCGAAATTTCGAAATTTATCTCAAAATCAGATATGAGAGTTTAATTTTCTTAAAAATTTACAAGACTAATTTTCTTAGTCTATTGTCTTTTTTGCATTGTTTAAACGGTCAGTGGAGAAAACAATTCGTCAGCATTATAAAAGTGTAATTTTCAAGTTTTCCGGGCAAGCACTAAATATTTTAATGTCACGCCCGTCACAAAATACACGAAATAGTTATTTTTTGAAGGAAAACACATCTTGGACAGTGTAAAAAAGCTTACGAAAGTAAGGCTATGACACAGGCGAATATGTGCGAATTGCTTTTAAGTATTTATATGCTTTTATTTTCGGAAAAAAAAACAGATTATGTTGGTCACACCCATCACTGTTTAAAGTTTGACAAATTTTAATAAAATTCCGCCAAGGACTGCTACCGCTACATATCTGCTGATCTGAAATGTATCATATATCTGTTTGTGATCACATACAGAAAAAGATATGTTGCTCAAGCGATAGGAAAACTTAAGCTATGCTGTCACGGATGAAAAGAAACCATCACTTCACTTATCAGGGCAAAAACAGTATCTCATACGGTTTGACAGGTAACAGCCTCATTAAAAGTGTAGGACAGACAGTCGATATGAAGAGTCCGATCAAGGATTATCCCGTATTTAGGTGGCAGAATCTTTTATGTATTCGTAAAATTCGATTTTTTGAGAAATGAAGTTAGTTTAGTTGTTTAATAATGTGTATTCATGCTCAAAATAATTCATTTAACTCGTTTGGATTAAATTATTTTCGAGTTTTTGTTTTTCTAGGTAACCTATTAGAAAATACTCGTTTTAAATAATTTTATATTACAGCTTAAAATGTGAGTTGAAATGTCACACCCATCACTGTGGAATGAGCCATATACTGATGTATGGCATGTGTAATATACATATATAAGTATGTATATGTTGCATATGTTGTATTCGCTCCAACAACAATGATAGAAAAAGCCCAACTAACTTATCTATGAAACAGATCGTTTATTGATTATATTGCAGTTGAAAAACTTTTACTGGGAAATTCAGCTACGCTAAATTCTGCAAAACTGAAGACTGAATACATTAGGGCGGGTCAATTTTTATGGGGAATTTTTTGACTATGGACTAGGACTCTACGTGTAATTCTAAGCAAAATTGCCGAAGAAACAATAGATTTCTCAGCATTTTGCTGTAGTGCCGTAAACAAGTGCTTAAATTTTGTATAAAACATGCTATTAGGGGGTTTTAGTCCAAATTGAGGTATTAAATTTTTTTCATTTTTTAAAGAGTGGAGTCGTGTTTCTCGTCTCAAAATTTATATTACAAGTATAATATTAAATACCAAAACTTTTTTTTTGGAACAAATGCGGTGGATTTTGCATGTTTTTTTCGAAGAACACTATTTTTGGCAAATTTTTTTAATGTCAAAGAGTAATTGTGGCTCAATGCTAATATTTTTACGTGAAAGGGAATTACATTAGCTTACGCACACTGTGCGTCGATGATATTTCGCTTTAGTTCTTGGACTTGACAATTTAAATAAAAGTTAATTTCTTCTTGTGGGTGACCCGAATCATCATCTTTTCGCCTTCGTTTGTGTACAAGCGATTTATGAGCGGCCCAAGGATCGAACTCATTTTCTACAAATTCGAGTGACGACCCTTTCTTTCCCTTTCCTTTCACAAGAACTTCATTACTGAGGCCAATGCTAACGGATCTTTGAAATTAATTTTTTTTGAACAGGAATGTTATCAGAAATATTTATTGAATGCAAAAAAAGTAAAAATATGCAACTTACGACACACTGAGACTTTTCAATGATTAACGGCCTTCTTCCCGCACCAATGAGAAAGTTCATCGCATAACAATTGCTTTAACTACTGCGCCTAAAACTTTAATGCAAACATAAACATTGTTTCGACGTTGTCATATACTCAATAAGTCATAATAAAAACATAAAATTTTCAAGTCCCTCCGACATACTTTTTGGTATGAGAATAGGGCCGCAGATTTTGGTGCGCAATTTCTATTTTTAATGGAATTATTTCCCATCGTCATAAAACGCAAAAAATCTATTTTGGGAGCCAATTATTTTCATCAATATTTTTATTGGACCTAATAATATATAAAAAAAAAAATAAATAAACAAGCGTCCGTGCCGTGCCACAGGGATTGAGCCCGTGACCAAGAAGTAAAGAAGAGGATGCAAGTCACTTCTTCCATAGTCATCATATTAAAATAGACATACAAAATTTTGCAATTATTTTGTGTGAAAAACGGAAGAAAGAAAAACCTACAAAAATAATGTGTTTAGCCAGTACAATTTAATGGGAGCTCAACATTTAAATTTGTTGCGTGTGTTTTGAAAAAAAAGCTATCAGACTTACACATACACACACACCCAAAATAGTAGATGTTACTCCTCACTAAACCAAAGCATCCGAATTTGTCGGAAATCACACTTTTCTGAACAAAGTCGAAAGTCTTTCGATCCTTCTTAAGGAATTCGCCACACCAGAACTTCCGAATTTTTCAGGAATCAGAATTTATTCAATGAATTTTTCCCTACTTACCTTCGGATTCACATTCAGGGCGTCGAAGAACATGGGGATATAGAGGTTTGGTTCAATATGCAGACACTGTTTTTTTGTAATACATATTAATCAATTTGTTCATTAAAGCAAAACAAATTCTTCTAATTTACATACATATATAGTATATGCTATTGATTCGGTAATTGAATTTCCCCTATGACTACATATTTCTAAAGGGAAAAATTATTTGATAAATCTATTTAGCCGAGCGAAGGGTAAATTGACACTGAAAAGCAAAATAATACAATCCAGACTTTATAGAAATGTTTCGCCGCTGTGAACTTTTTTTGTAACCCTATGTAATTAATTATTCAGTTGCGGTGTTTAAAACAAATAATAGAGCTTTCTAAATGTCTATAAACAGTTATATTAAAATTCTTCATTTGCTGATTGCTTTGTTTACAGTTTACAAAAAAAAAACGCATTCACAATAATACATATACATATATGTGCAGTTTTATTATTCTAACCGCAAAAGCCCTAAAATTAAACAACGACAAAATTCACTTAATAAGGCCCAGCCAAGCATTTCAACAAGAAAGTAGTAAGAGTTTATTAAAATACATAAATGAACTGTGCACAACTTTTATGGCTGGAATATTTTTTTTTCCACTGGGTATATGTATGTACATATGTATGTATCTTCTATGTACTATGCATTAAACTTTATTCTCTACTTGAAGTGGGAATTAAATTAGAAATTATGAGTACGTCTTCCCGCTGAAGTCAAAAAGCAAGGCACCCAACTTTTCTAATTAAATAAGGGAGAAGGAAGCAACGTAATAAAAGCTTTTAATATCTTAAACGATTTTACACCAAATCTGGTTTTAGCAAACGTTGTACGCACAGAAGTGCGAATAATGTAGTTAGGTGTGTATTTTTGTTGGCTGCATATTGCTATTCGTTATGTTTTGTTAAGCTCACTCTTTTTGATTGCTAAACATCTATGTAGGCTACCTGCCCATGTACTCGCAAACAATTTTCTTCCTTCTTTGTGCAAACTTTGTGCCAGAGCTGTTTTCGGCTATGCCAAAGGCTTCATTCATATACACATACACACATACATATAAGAAAATTCAACTTTAATACATTTCCACATTTTTGGCGTAAAAATATAAAATTTAAACTAGCTACGGATAACTACTTAAATATAGGAATTATGTTTTAAAAACTCTTATCTGAACAATCAGTTGTATTGGAGTTAAGGATGCTAATTTTTTCGCTTTTTACGATCCCGGGATTTACTCATTGCTTTTACACAACTTAAATAGAAAAAATTACTTCTATATTGTTTGAGAAGCTCTCCTACCATAAAAAAAATAAATAAATGGGTTTGAAACCTACTTTATATTTAAAGTGGCGTTTTTATTTTTTTCTCTCTGACATCAGGATTTATTTTAAAGATATTTTATATTTTTTATAATTTCAAAGATATGATTAATTCCAAAAGTTATTTAAAAAATTTAATGCAATGTAGAATAAAAATATGGGTACCAAATAAAAGAGGAAGTTTCTTTAGAATTTAAAAAAATTAAATTTTTAAGCTGATAAAGGTAGAAGGACTTATTTTAAAGGACTTTGTAATTTCAATGATGTGATTAATTCCAAAAATTATGCAAAAAATTCAATGCAAAGTAGGATTAATTCCAAAAGTTATTTAAAAAATTTAATGCAATGTAGAATAAAAATATGGGTACCATATGAAAGAGTAAATTTCTTTAGAATTAAAAAAATTAAAATTTTTTTTTGGATTCACAACACCGAATAGGTAATATTTTAAGCTGATAAAGTTAGAAGGCCGAAATTCGAAACAAATATTGTGAAATTTCAAGGCTAAAATTTTAAAAGCAAGGCACCAAAACATTTAATCTGATTAAATTATAAAGAATTTCCTCTTCAATTTGATACCCATACTTCTTCCCTAAGCACATTTCACTGAAATGATTAAATCATTTTTGGATTACAGATTAAAAAACTAAAAACGCAATTTTACTATATTTGGCCCATGATTTCGCGAATATATTGATATTTGTGTTTAAAATTTACTATCGCGCGGTGTTATATGTACATATAATAAGCTAGACATTTATAAAAAAATCGTAATTATTAAATAAAAAATAAATATAGCCAATACTGGTCAAGAAAAGTAGTTTCAATTATTGCCATTAGTGCAAGTTACAAATCCCGAAAATCCCGGGATTATTTGACAAGAATTACATTCCTAGTGAGCGCAAATATGATTTTCCTAGGGCATACATTTTGTATTGTATCTTTTATTGCATTGACTAATATTGAGGAGCATTATGCGTACGATGTTGTACGATGCTTAGCCCACACCCAACGAAAATTTTTTGTAACGCGAAAGTACGTTGTGCATCAATTTGATACATATGGAAAAGACCCTAGTATTCAATGAAATGTTTTTTTTTTAATTTTTTATTATCTAACGACCAACGTTTATTCATTTTCTTATAATAAGAATAAAAATGCTCGAAAGATCTATACGCATTTGTCGCTAAAAAAAATCAAAACATTAACTACACTGGATCACAAATTTGGTTTTTGTTCTCCAGACGTCGCTATCCAATTTTATATGTGGAATTGCTCGGTGATTCCGAAAATCGGGTTAATTTGTTTTTCTATGGATACGTTTTCGAGATATTTGCAATTTACCGTTATTCAGCTTAAAGCAAAAATTTTTTTTTCTTTTAATCACGTATATCTTACGAACCAATTTAAAAATCTACAAAAACAATACGACAAATGAAAGCTAATGACATTCTCCATAAACCATATATACATCGCTTTCCGATAGGGCTGATAGTTTCTGTCAAATTGATTAGCTAATCCAGTTTTTTTTATTATTTTTTAATGAAAAACTGAAATAAATCAAACTTTAACAGAAGAAAAATTAAAATAATAACAGGTTCTGTGCCGAATTTTTGCATTTGTACTAAAGCCTGTTCTGTTGCAAAAAAAAAAACAAGTTACTGATGAAGAAAATCGATGGATAAATACGAAATAATGGGTGGTCAAATGAAAATGCGCAAAGATTTTTTGTATGAAATATGAGTAGAAAAGCGTAGGTGTTCGTGGCGTATGAGTAACTTTCGGAATCGCACTTAACTTTGCACACTTATTTGTTTTTACCCCGGGAAGGTTATAGTCACAGAGGAAAATGGGCAGTACTGGAAAAGAGGGCGTGGCATCTCTTGTACTAACTAAAACTTTCATGTTGTATATCTCTTGAAATATTTGTGGTAGGGCAGTGAAACTTGGTGTCGAGAAAAATAAAATTAATTCCATACTCCATATAGGTGCTTATAGTAAAGTATATATAAATGAGTTTGTAAAAGGGGGCGTAGCACTAAACATAGGTGTGGAATTTTTTATCCTTCAGACGTGGGGTGAAACCCACGGGTAAATGCTAATATTTTAACATGTTTTCGAAATTCGCATCAATTTGATACAAACGATGGATGCGGGTTAAATCAGGACCAGGAACGTGACAAACATAGCCATGTAAGGAAAGTGGCGTAAATTTATCACGTCAATCGGTACAGTACGATGGCCGAAGTTATATACGACGGATTATACAAATTAATGTCTTAAAATTATAACATAGACGCCTCCCATTGAAAACAGTGTGGCCTCTTGAAAAATTCAACATGTTGTCTCAAATATGGCGTTTAAACTATCCGTAAATTAGATTTTGCTTTACAACTTTTGTGCCATCGGAGAATCTAACATTTGATGTTGCTGATTAAGAACCTAGAGCATGATTTTAAAAATTCATAATGGCAAATCCAATATGGGGCCAAAAAATTAAAATCGATTCGGTCCGGTTGAAACGTTTTTCTCTGGGATTCTTGGGACCGCTTGTTACGAATGTGAGGTCAGGTTGGAGAAACTCAAAATGACGGACCCAATAAAAAATAAATTTTTGAAATTTTGTAGCCGTAGTACAAAGACAAGTGCAATTAAATTAAATAAAACTCAACGAAAATGCTTGTTGTTATTGTAACAGCGTACAAATTCCCCAAAGCATTTTTGAGGAATGATACTAAAGTGGCCATCCTTGGTGAGATATGAATCTGGGTCGCTCGATTGTGTAGAAGCGAGTGTCGTGGGAACGAAAATGGCAAGTATGATACCGCCTTTTTTTAAATATTCCACGGTTATTTTATTTGGAAAAATGCCGTTGTGCCAGTGAATTTAATCATGAAAAACCTTCGAAATTACTTTAAGCCTTCAACTCTTTTAAAACTTTTTTTGCGTACATCCGCTGGTCCGAGCAACATCTAAATTAGAAAATTTTTTTCTGTCATAAAAAAGCTTCTCATAAAATCCATTTGCCGTTTGGAGGCGGCTTTTAACTGTAGGTCCCTCTATTTGCGTAACAATATTACACACACCACAATTTGGTGTAGACGGCCGGCCAAATACTTAGCAAAAGTATAAGCGCCAAAATAGTACTATTTTTATGTCGATATTTATTAGCTAAATACATAACGGTCTCATCAAATCTGCAGAATATTCTAACAACACATATTGTGTAATAAATCATCATATACCTACCTATTCATGTATGCTGCTAAGACATCGAAAATGACTGCGATAAGAGCTCTTGGAAATAGAATTCCTAATATTAAGTAATATTTTGACTTTCTGAACTTTTTCATAGCAGATAGTCAGACGGCAACATTTGGTGTTATAAATTTGCTCAGCATCACTGGTGACAAGCTTTAATTAGTCGGAGAAGAAAAATGTATACACATTGAGATTAACACATGCATGAGACAGGGAAAGTTCAGAAGGAATTACGGTTCGGATTTTGTATTCTAGTAGCTGAGAGAACGTATACTAAAAATTTCAGACATGTGCTCACGATTAAGAAAAAAAAGAAGTTTGTGAGAATTACCCATATATCGAGCACTTAACATCGAAAAAGAAACATATTTTTCCAAAACTTATTTTTTGATGTAGAAATGCTCATAAAGCATCTACATGCATTTTGGCTTCAAATAAGAAAATTTTAGAAAAAATTTCCATTCTATTGTGACAACTGGGACTTTTCAGTCCAGAATGCGATCAATTGTGAATTATAACTATGTCGTCGGAACTTATACAACAGATATTTTTGAAATAGAACGATAATTAATGTATAAAATTACTTTAACAAAAATACCCAACGATTTCTTGATTTTATGTAACTATCATTTGAATGAATGTGACTGGTGGTGCACTGAAAATAACTATTTTACACCCTTGTGCACTCAAAGATGAATTCCTAAATTCCCAAATTTCTAAATTTTCACGAAAGATGTTTTTGCGTTGTAAAATATGAACTCTATGCCTTCGTTCTAAATAAAAATTACGTTTATATAATCTTTATAGAATTATAAAAAAATATTTAAATTTGTGTCCCACCATGTCCTTGTAACTTGTGTACAATAATTATGCATGAAGTAAAAGTTTCCGTAGATAAAAATTACAACATCCTTCTTTTTATATTTTTCAACAGATTAATGAAATTTGGTTATTCAAAAAGAGGTTACTACTGCAATAGAGGCAGTTTGGGCATTTTAAAATTTATTTCGTTTTCATCTTTTACATGGGATGGCCCATATCTAATAAAATAAAATAAATATTGCTGTATACTTATTACTGAACAATGGGGAAGTGGTTTTCGTCACCTGAGACGAAAATCGTTAGACTAAAAGCTTTTTCATCTTCTCCTAATAATATTCTAAGACTTTAATATTTTTTTTTCCTCGCGGGACGATGATTTTATGGTGGACATTATTTTTTGTTTTCTCATAATTATTATATGGGACTTTTATTTTTTGCATCTCTCGAGATGAGGTTGAGATATTTGCGCTTAATTTCATGAAATCGGCTATACATGTACCAATACTATTAAGAGAAAACGTGGAACGAGATAAAAATCCTATATAATTATTATAAGAAGACGTAAATAATTTCCTTCAGAAAATAATCGTCCCGAGAGACGAAAAAAGATATTTCTCGTAAATAATTATTAAAAAAAAGACGAAAAAATGTCTCTCAAAACAAGGCAACGTTTTTGATCCCAAATATTAGGATGATAATTATTTTGGATATCTGCTTGGATTCGTTATTGCGAATTAGGAAAACTGATATCAGATACGTAATTAGCGACCTCGAATTTTAATAATTTCAGAATAGTTTTTTATATTGAATTTTTAGTAGTTTTTTTTTTTGTAGATATGTTCGTCTGTGAAGTAAAATTGAAAGTCTAAGGGCCCTCTGATCAATTGTATTTTAAAATTTATTTGCCCTTTTAAAACAAATTTTGTTCTGCAAAGATGTATTCGAAAAGCAGATCATTTTTAAAATTTACTTGAGAAAACGGGTTTAATAATTTTAAATCGTACCAAGATGCTTTAGAAAACGCTTTTGAGTCCGAATCTTATATGTATCTAGTCCAAAATATGTGAAAATTTCGAACCGGCAACGGTCCGAACTTTGTAAAATACTAGCTGATTGACTAGGTATGGCTAGACAGATGGGTCTGATAAACAATGTACTACCAAAACTGAATTTATGAGGCAATTTTTCGAGCGTGGCTCAATTTTTGAACTAAGTAGCAGCGCACGGACACACCAATAAAGTGTCCACTATGCCGCCTTGAACCTCATTTGAACACCAATCGGCCAGTGCACCAATTAAGTGGTGCAGCCGCTAATGCTTCGGTCCAGCGTTTATAAATGTGTTTGTACGTATGTGTATATGTTTGTATTTACAAATATTTGCTAAAGCAGGCATTCGCTTCGCTACCCTCTCACTTGTGACATTACTTAGATTTCTAAATGCTTATACTTACCGCAACATTAACGTATATTTGCTATTTTTAGTAGCCTTTTTGCGCGCCAAAATCAACAGCGCCAAAGAATTTCCAATAACGCCGAGCAGTAGTACAATACCGCTGAATAAGAAACGGCGGCGGTTGTGATAGAGCGCGAGCGGCTGGGCAATAACACTTGGCGATGCAGTTGAGCTGACATTCCAAGCGAAATCACTCGTCGACTCCTCAGCTTCGAGCGAGATCAATGAAAGAACACTGGTATTCTCCATATCAGTTATTTCCACTATTAATTACGTTTTTATTTTTTTTTGTACAACGAAATGAAGGTGTTGCCAAAGCAGATGTAGGTATGTACATATGTTCTTAGCCAGACAAATGTACACTTAATAATATTTTTGTAAGTTTAATAGTTCGCAATTATTTACATGAAAAAAATAAGAATAAATCGCAGTTTTTTGCTTACAAACCACAAGAACAACAACACGTTTCAATCAAAAACACTTTACAAAATGCCTTGAAGCACCTTTGCTACCGCAAAGTTTAGTTAATTCACAAACAATTTTTTGCTATTTATATGTGTTTATTGTTGCATAAATTACATTCAAATCCACTTAGACGCCGAGTGGCTTAAAATAATTTATTAGCTGCGTATTTTTGCATTTATTAATGTTGCACTGCACTTGGAAGCTGCTGCAAGCGAGCAGCAGCATTGGAGCAAAAGGAAACGGGTTTCGAATTACTTTTCAGCGCGTTTGAATCGAACTATAGTAGCAATTAAACAAAAAAAAAAAAAAAGCGTTCTAGTAATTCTAAAAATTTGTTCAGTTAAATTATTTGATTTAATTCGTTCAATGCCCAGTGCCTACAATTATAGTGACTCCCCTTCGTCTGCACTACATACATATATTACAGCTGAATTGTCAACAAATCGCTCAAGTTTACAAATAAATTATTTTAATTAATTCTTAATTTAAAACTCAACGTTTGCACAGATTCGATAAAATACTCGACTTTACACTTGACAGTTGTGTTGTGCGTACTCGAAATTTCTCGCATCCAATCGTTAGCGCGGCTCGTGGCGTACTGTATGAGCGTGTGCCACTGGAATGCTTTAATTGCCGGTAGCAGCATTCGAGCAGTTGGAGCAAACGAAAGCGCCAAAGGTGAAGCCGACGTAGACGTCAACACCAACGCCAACGCCAACGCCAATGGAGCCACTTGATGCCGAAGTGCGCTAATAGTGTCGATAAGCGTGCACACGTTTTTACCCTACAAGACATTGCTGAGCACTTTAGGCAAAAATTCTCACACATTTACACTTTTGTTTTTGTAGTACGGCATAAATGAGTAGTTTGACTATTAGTACTGAGGACTTTCTGATGACAACATTGAGGGGAAAGTACTCAAATTTTTCCCATGGCCTGAACGAAAATGAGGACTTTGATAAGCACTTTTGTGATTAGGAGTAATGATAATATGAGTACTCATATGATACTCAGCTGTCTTGTAGGGTATATACTTATGTACATATGTATGTATGTATGTATGAGTTATTGAAATGCGCTGCTGCTGTGATAAGGCATACAAAGTTAGCGAAGGTGCTTCGCCGGACGAGTGCTCGTACACAGTGTTGCCATAATGATTTTTTTTATTTGTTACCAAAAACAGTAAAAAAATGAAGAACTTCACACTTATTCTATGTACAGAAACTATGCACACCTATTAGGGTGACTGATTCGGTTTTTCCAAATTGGTTTCCACTGATTTTTTGAATATCTATAGGCGGTTTTTTAAGTGTTGATTTTTTAAAATCGAATAAGCCGGATTGTTTGATCGAAAACCTCTTTTTATTTCATACAAACCTTGACCTCTAGAAGTTTTGAGTTTTTCGAAGTTTTCAAGGCTTTTTGCAGTTTAAGCGGAGACCCTAAATAGTTTAAAATTATATGCTAGGTTTTTTTGGGGATGAAAATTATATCATATTTGATTCCAATAAATGAATGTTTTGCGCTTAAAGGTTTTCTACGTGTTTGGCCGAGCTTCTCCTACAATTCGTGTTCTGCTTTTTGATGATGTGACACAAATGAAGATATCTACACTTTTACTCCTTCCCAGAAGAAGCTTTTTATGGCAAAAGTACACTCGGAGGTTTGCCATTGTCTGCCGAGGGGCGACTGCTATTTGAAAAACACCTTTTTTGATCCATGCACCTCCCGAGTGGCAGTAGGGATATCTATTCACGGTGGCAAGGACACTACTCGAATCCAAAAAAAGCAAAAAAAACGCAATAAAATATTTAAAAAGAGTTAAGATTAGACCCCAAGTGAATTTTTGACCGCTCTTTGTTTGTTTTAATTTTGATATAAAAAAAAAAACCTTTGAACTTATTTTGCTTTGCTTTTTCCTAAATAAATGCTATGTTTACTGTAATTTTTCGTCATGACTTCATACCAACTGCTTATCACTCTATAAAGACGATATAAAATAAGACCGATTTATCCGGTTTTTCTTAATTTCATCGGGAATCGGTTTTTTCAAATTGCAATGTTTCGAATAACTCAAAAACCAGTTTTGGAGGAAGGCGAATAATCGAACATCCTAATACATATGTTTGTATGCACGTTAGGCTGGTCCAAAAGAAATAAAGTCCGAATTTTATTGCTCTCACTCCCTATATGTGGAAAAATAATATCAACTGCTTTTTATATGTCCTCCAAAACCGCAAAAAATGCATTAAAATATGGTAAAATAAACAATTGGTTATTATTATTGGAAGTCTGCTGAGGAGAAGAAGAGTTTTCCGATAAAAAAATACTGATTTTCAAGAATTTGCATTAAAAAGTGTCTTTTCCCATATAAAATACAAGAAAAATTTTGAGCGCCTTGAGCGACCTCTAAATATTTTTCGATTTGGAAATAAAAGAACAGGGGTATATTTTTTCGATATAGAACTTTTGATTTTTACTTGTATTTTTGGACCACCCTAATGTACGAAGACACTGAGAGCGATCTGATATCAGCGCTTTTTATGCTTTCAGCGCTCTAGTCAGCTACATATTTATATATTTTATGTCGACACACAGTGGAAGATTGCCATACAGTTTTTTTTGAAAAAATTAGATAGAGTTGCCGTAGGACTAAACATTTTTCATATGTAATTTTTGTGGAAGAAAATACGAAACGATTTGTTTATTTGAAATCATACCTTGCATACAATAAAAAGCGAACCAATGAATTTTTTGCTACGAAATTTTGTCCATATGAGCAAATCTCACGAGTTGTTAAATTTTTCGACAAAAACGTGTTTTCGGTCGAAATTGGAGGCACACTTATTTGGGAAAATGCATTATCTTCTGTTTTGTGTTAGGACCAAGATTACGTCGAGAAATTGTATTTAAATGTACCCGTAGTTGCGTATGTAACGTATACGCCCCGTAGTACCATATGCAGTCATCTAAGTCAAATTTTTTTTTAAAGTAATTAAATATTGGCGTGGCAGATTTTAACACGGCATTCCTTATGCACATATAAATTTCGAGTGTGCCAATAAAAATTGTGAAAATAGGAATTTCAGTTTCTCAATTCATAGTCAACTTTTACTTTATGTAATTTTTTTTTATCTGGTGGTGGTGGTTTTTTACGACTAGATTCAGTCGTTTTGGCAAGAACATTTTTACCGTTTAATTCTAACATATAAAAGTATCTTAACTAATTAAAATTAAGAAAATCTTGATATTTCAAAAATTAAAAAATAACTGCGACAGATATTCTGCTGCCATTTTTTTTTTGTTAATTTAGTGGAACGGTCTTGAAACGTCAAAGATATGTTGCCAACGTCCATTACCTCTAATATGAATATTCTATTTGAAAGCTACCCAAAGTTATTAAAAAAAACATAATGATTTTTTCGAGTGACAATAAAAAAAAATATTAATTTCGGTACTTTTTCGCCTAAGTAAACGTTTAAGGCTAAAGTTGTTAAAATACTTGATTTATTTTTTATTGTACTTGCTTTAGCGTTTTTTGAGATTTGCCCATATATTTATAATAATGTTATAAAGGAACAACCAAAATATTGACGTAATAGATTTATTTTAACGCATACCTCACATGCAAATCGTTGTTTATTTCTATTTAAATACGTATGTATATCAGTTTAAAAATCTCATAAATCGCTGAAAGGAAACTTTACTGCATGTTTATTCCTTTAAAACAGAGACCATTCCTATAGTATTTTTTATTATTTGTAATTTTGACAGATACACCTCTTTCCCGCTGAAAATCTTGACAAAAAGTCAATATCATACCTCCGCTGAACGAAATGAATCCTTTTATGCTTGAACAATGTCAATGTTGTGTATCCCGAACAGTTCGTTTACTGAAAAATCGAAAAATCATCTTTCTGTGTAGCGAGTTGATCCACAATACTGTCGTCTGTAAGGCTACAACATTTATCAGATCAACTGCGCCATTAATACGGATTTACGTTGCTACAAGCATTTATTTGTTCGAAGATCTTGGTCATGAAGAATTTAAAGAAAGAGCAGTAGGGCTAGCAGTGGAGTCATATTTCGCACACGATCTTCAAAGGTGACCCAACTCAAAATTACGCGTTTGTCAGAAAATCAGAAAAACTATTTCTCAGCACATGCTAATCATATCGACAAGGTAGTTTTTACCTTAGGGTTTTTAAAGAAATTATAACAAAAATTTGCTGCAGCTTTTGCTGAAAGGTAAATAAAAGCTCTGCGTACATTTTTAGTAATTTCAAAAATGCCAAATTTTGACCTGTGTCACTTTTGAAGATCGTCTGCGATTTCGTTATGATGTGTGTCTAAGATTCTGATGATAGCAATGATTGTTATACTGACGACCCGAGCCCCGAACCATCAACCTCAAAAAGAGCTAAACTTATACTTATTTCAAGAGGTCATATTTTTTTATTTTTTCTGTGGACTTTTACATTGATTGTATAAAGATTTTGTCTGAAGATATCCCTGGGGAAATTTTCCGGCGAATAAATTTCTAGAACATTTTAACTATCAATTCAGGCTTTCCAAACAAAGGGTTCATGAAATTGTAATGTATATATCTCGCTCCGATATTAATTTCATGGCCTTTTTCCACTTTATTCTAAAAACAAGCAGGCAAAAAACTGTTAACTTAATATGGCCATACAAAATTTGACCTGAGAATGCAAAGTGATTTGAAGGGTTTGCTATATCTCAAAAAGCTCAACTCTTAAAGGCCTGCAAGATTTTCTGATTACCTAAGTTGGAAAAAAAGTTCACTTTTGTTCATTAATTAGAAGGCTGGATCTTCTCGGACAATCAGACAGCTATGATAGCTTTGGATTCACACATAGACAATGCAAAGGAAAGTTACGACTACCCACAACCTTCCGTGAAAGAGCAGGTTAGGTATAGCAATAGCCACTTTTGAACAGTTTGTTAGAGATGGAACAGGACTAGTTGCGCTTTTTTATCAGGAAACCCACATCGTTGCAGAAACAGAGAAAAAATGTTGTTTCCTGTGAAGACTCCTATGGGTCTCTTACAAATATGGAATCAGAATAGCTTTGTATTGATCTATGGATGTGAGTGGAGGATATATTTACTCCTCTTAACAAATATATAACACGGAATCGAAAAAGTTACCGAACTGAAAATAGATTACCAAATTTGATAAGGAATGGACAAAAAATAACAATTTCGGTAAAAAATAACCAAACGGCAACACTACTCGTACATTTACAATGACGTTGACGCCTACGGCGCTGTCGACTTCGATACCAAATACATATTTAACAACTTACATGTACGCAAACTCGTATATACGTACATAGATATATACGTACATAAATACATATATTCAATATTTTGTTTATCACTACTTACTAGCCACAATGGCTTTTCTATGCGTCTGTTGCGCTTCTGCCTGTAATTATGCGAAGTTTGTTATATATGTAGCTGTTTTACCACAATAGTTGGCCCAATTGTCTCGAGAGAGAGACTGAGTGGTAGCCTTTCTATCCTTTCTAGTAGGAGGGATGTTACCAAAGTACACAAGTAAAAGCATAAACAGACGGCAGCGTTGATCCGGATCAACTCGGGAATTAACTGCAGTTGATTAGGATTAAGTCCGAGTTAATCCGGATCAAAGCTGCCGTCTGTTTAAGCTTTAAGATGTGGATTTTTTTTCATTTCGTTTTCCTAATCTTTTTTATTTGATGCTTTCGGTTTATTTTTGGAATTAAGCCTCACAAGAAATTTCACAAGCATAGAAAAATCAGATGGACATATTGGTGCCGTGCGAGAGTTTGCTTTTGTTTGCTAGAACAGTGGAGACAGCCTCAATCGGAAATCATTTTGTTATGAAAAGGAATTTGAGTTTTATTCACTATTGTTTTGTTTTTTTTTTTTTGCAAAATACTCATACTGGTTCCTTTTATAATGTTAATAGAAGTGTTTCATATAGCTACATAAGTATGTACTATGTACATATTAGTATATAGTGCAGTAAATTACGAAAATCTGAATGGTTATAGATTCTTATTGAATACTTTATGGCCAGACTTGATTTGCGAGAGTAAAGGGGTTTGAAATCGCCGTCATCTGGATATCCAGCCAACGTTATTTCTTCTCAGGGCTACAGTCATTTCAAGACCTCAACTAAACTATGCCCAAACGTTAGTATCCATACGTAGTAGTCTAATTCCGATACGATTTTTCTCTACTTTATAATCTTCACCCTCATTGCGCGAGTCGTGTCGAATGCAAGTCGTTCTTCGAGAGTCGAATCGTATCGAAAATTTCACGTCATTGCCTAAAATGTCCACTCGAATAGTGTATTAAAACGGAAAAACTTGGCAGCACTGTACAATTTTCGACAATTTTCGTCGTTTATTTATTTCAGCACGACAGTAGACAATGCCAATGTTGCCGAGTCGTACAATTTAGCCTGATTTGCGACTTACACAATGAGGCTGCTTTTTTTACAGCGGGATAAAGTTTTGTCCTTTTGGTAAAAAATCCAATTTTAAACAGATAAAAAGCAACTTCAAACATAATTAATGTTTTAGCAAAATTTTCAACCTGCTGGCATCAAAATACTCCTTGACTGGTCACTGACACAGGGACATTCCTGACAACTGTATAGCCGATGAGCTGGAAAGAAGAGGGACGCAAATATCGGATGCTGAACTCATCGAGGAGGTAAAGGTCAGGTGGATTATCGAAACCTACGGCAAGGAAAATTTGGCCAAAACTTGTTGTAAAGCGATCCGTAGCTTTTGCCTGGCTGGACGGAACTTCTCTCAGGTTAATAGTCGAGGTAATCACCGGATACTGCCCGATGGGCACGCACGGAAAGTGGTTGGGCTACCCAGCCAACGATTTTAGTCGAAGCTGCCGAGACGGCGAAGAGGTGAAGAGCTTCGAAAATTATCTCTGCCACTGTCCCGCTCAATCCAAAACGCACAAATAATTCTTCAACAAGTACTTTATGTATTGCTTAGCCGACTTGAACTCAGCAAGCGCGATAAATTTTCTGCGCTACATGAATGAACTCGGTGGATCAATTATACAGTAGTAACAAAACGGCCTAACGGTAACATAACTCTAACCTAACCTAGTAAAATTTAGCAACTATTTTTTTCATAGAACGTTTTAACACATTAATTTCTACCGGAAAAGATCGGTTTGGTCCTGTTTTGAAAAGATGGCGATTAGAGGATTAAAATATTCCACAAAGATGTTAAGCAAACACTTAATACAAATATCTGTGACAACTACTTTTTCTAGGTTTGTTTAGCTTCAACAGGCGGCTGGTACTCCTACCAGCGCAAGTAGGCCTATAAGGTAAGTCCTTTGTGATACCACAGATATCACGAAACTCCTACTCCATTTTGAACCACTTCGCGAAGTCAAAGAGTCTGAGGAGTTGCCGTATGTACAACTTCACCACTGCGTTTAGATCGTTTAACATATCTGTACCCAAATATTTTTCTCGTCTTATACATAAGGACATTCACAAATTAATGCCTAACAGCCCTAAGCTTTTTTTATGTTTGGCAGCTTTGACAGAAGCCATTACGGGGCACTCCTAATCGTTATGTCTGCCGCCCTTAAAGTATACGACCTGTAAGTATTCTCATAGTTAAATATATTTTCCTCCTCTTTTCTCATGTCTTTCTCTGACCTCTCTATGAGTTTGGCTTTGCAATGGGTACGATGTCCTGGCACTCCTATCAGATGCACTGCGAACTGATTTCACATCACACAGATGTATTTGCGGCAGTTTGCTACCATTTCTGAATTGATCCTGATGACGGCATCTAGTGTCTTGATGAAAGTTTGTCTGTCGGTGTAGATATAAATTAGAATTGTTTTGGCAACCATTAGACGAAGACTATCAGAAGCTTCTTGTATACCACTAGTTCTACCTAAAATATACTACAATGGTCTGTAAGGCAGAAACAGCATGCCAGTTGCTCAGTGTATACAATGCCTACTCAACAAAACCCAATCTCTGTATGATGCACTTTACTAAAAGTGAGCGTTATTAGGCAGTAGTCCGTTTTCCCGGAAAATATTCGTTTTCATAAATGGTATGATCACCTCTGTGTGTATAAAACATGAGCAGGAAAGAATGTTACTCATACGCCATGTACGACTATTATAATTTTAAATGTTTTGCCCTGTTGAAGTTTGGTTTTTTTTCCATTCACAATGAAAACTTAAAATGAAAATATCTGTTTCGCTCGGCTCAGCCCCGTTTCCTGTCGGTACGAACTAGGGATGTTAATTTTTCAGCTCTTTCCGATCCCGGGATTTTCGGGATGTCGTTATCACAAACCCAGGATCCCGGGATTTAGATATTCATTACTTTTCAACAACTTAAATCGCAAAAATCCCGGGATTTAGATATTCATTACTTTTCAACAACTTAAATCGCAAAAATTGCTTCTATATTATTTGAGAAGTTCTCCTACCATAAAATAAATAACAAACAAATGGGTTTGAAACCTACTTTTTTATTTAAAGTGGCGGTTTTATTTTTTCTCTCTGACGTCAGGGTTTATTTTAAAGGACTTTGTAATTACAAAGATATGATTAATTCCAAAAATTTTTTAAAAAATTCAATGCAATGGAGAATAAAAATATGGATACCAAATGTAAGAAGAAATTTCTTTATAATAAAAAAAAATTTAAATTTTTTGGATTTACAAGGACGAATAGGTAATTTTTTAAGCTGATAAAGTTACATGGACTAAATTCGAGGATGTAATCGAGTTTATATACGTCCTTACCATATAATTTTTTTCAAAAACAATTATTGCGAAATTTCAAGGATAAAATTTGAAAAGGACACTTTCAATACTTACCAGTCCTTCTGCACCAAAAACTTCTACAGGATTTCCTTTTTAATTTGATACCCATACGTCTTCTCTAAACACATTTCTCTGAATTTTTAAAATCATTTTTGGATTATTGACGTCAGATTAAAAAACTATAAACGCAATTTTACCATAGTTGGCCCATGGTTTCGGGAATATATTGATATTTGTGTTTAAAATTTACTATCGAGTGGTGTTATATGTACATATAATGAGCTAGAAATTTATAAAAAAATATTAATTATTAAATAAAAAAAGAAATATGTATAGCCAATACTGGTCAAGAAAATGAGTTTCTATAATGCCAATTACAAATCCCGAAAATCCCGGGATTATTTGCCAAGAAACCCGAGATTTTTTGGAACTTGAAAACGCCGGATTCCCGGGATTAACATTCCTAGTACGAACCCTTCGCTGCTAATTGTTGCCCCATACTAATTTAGCATGATGGATATCTTCATAAATACAAACAGATATATTTATGTATAACAGTCCGTTTGTTTCTTTGCTCGCCGTCGGGTGTCAGAAACTGCTCAATTGTTGTTTCATACTAGTTCGAGGTCGTCTGGATTTTTTTACGGTCTCGAGTTTGTGAAAACTATCAGCTTCTCAGAAGAATTTGGAAAAAAACGATAAATACTTAAACGCTTTTTTTGCTACATACTATTTTCCTTTGAGTTACACTTAAGCGGAAAAAGTATCATATGACGAATATATTTAATCCTATTCACTTTATTGCCGCTCAAATTTAAAATATTTAAATATATAGATATTTTGATGCATTTTCTGAATTTAACGTTTATTTTCTGTCACGAAAATTGC
>NW_016161889.1:20534-47487 GCF_001687245.7 Rhagoletis zephyria | reverse complement strand
ACCCAAACCGGAACGTTATTTTGAATCGGTTTCATTCCTTGAAAAAAATCGTGGTACAAGCCCAATAAAACTGTTGCTTTTTTACAAAATAAATTTTTTAAATAAATATCTTTTTTTAATTCGAATTAAAAAAATTCTTACTTTGATAATTTTTTCAAAAACAAAACAAAGCTCAACAAAACTGTTGTTTTTAGTGCCCGTTAAAAAAAAACAGTTTTTCCTAACTTATGTGTTTTTTTTAATTATTTTTTACAAAATAAATTTCTTAAAAAATATTTTTTTTTCGAATTAAGAAAAACCTTATTTTGATAATTTTTTCTAAAATAATAAATCGTGGTACAAGCTCAATAAAACTGTTTTTTTTTAATGTTGGTTAAAAAAACTGTTTTTCCTTTTAATTGTTTGTTTTTTAATTTGTCCTTTTTATTTTAAATAAATTTCTTAAATATTTTTTTTTTATATTCGAATTGAAAAAAATCTTATTTTGATCATTTACTCTAAAAAAACAAATCGCGGTAGAAGCTCAATAAAACTTGTTTTTAATGGTCGTTAAAAGACAGTTTTTTCATAAATTGTGTGCTTTTGAATTATTTTTTACAAAATAAATTTCTTAAATAAATATTTTTTTAATTTAAATAAAAAAAATGCTTATTTTGAAAGTTTTTTTCTAAAAAAAAAAACAAAAACAAATCATGGTACAAGCTCAATAAAACTGTTTTTTTAATGTTCATTAAAAAATCCGTTTTTTCCTAAAAATGTGTTTTTAAAATAATTTTTTACAAAATAAAATTCTTTTTTCTTTTTGTTATTTTTGGCCTAATAAATCATACTAAACAATTTTTATTGAGCTTGAGGCTGTTTTTTATGAAAAATGTTGGATCACCACGCCCCCTCCCCCTCCGGCCCCTCCCCGAAATTGTTGTACAAATAGCTAAAGATTTCCTCATATTTTTTTCGTATTTGTTAGGTGGCAACTATGTACCTATTTAATTTATCTAAATATAAAATATTGTAATATGGACATCAAATGAAAGATATTTTTGATGACTATATTTCTAAACAACTTTCTAATCGGCTTGCCACCTTATCTTATAATACAAAACGAACATTCCGATACTCTGCCTCAAATTCCGCCTATGGTTTCAGAAAAATTATTACAGCCGATGCAAAAATCACGATTTTTCGCAAAACAAATTTCCAAGTAATGCAAAAAACTGCAAATGCTACGATGCTTTCGACTACGCGTCAAGTTCACATAGTCCAATTCTCAAACACACAATTGCTGGTTCAATAAAATGTCAAAACAACGCATTTAACACACAAACAATTCAATTAGTAATTTTGCATAGTACTATACAATTTTGGACAGCGGACAGACAGGCGAATAGGCAGGCAACCTGGCGAGCAATTTATGTGCGACTTTCAGCGCAATAATACCAGTAAGTACTAACAAGAAGCCAAGCACAAATTTTAATTCAACAATTTTACATGACAATGTTTAGAAAATGAGAGCGTGAAGTACGACCAGAGCAGAGCAAGGGGGCGGGATGATGAACATGTGGCCAAACATTGATATGCCCCAGTGTATACATTTACATTTAGCATTGCTAGTGAATGCTTTATGAAGGCTTTTGTAACAGTTCCATTTCAGCATTTTTTTTTGTACTAGTGTTTTCAGCGTTTTCGTTATTATTATTTAATATTTTTCTTATTTTGAGTATATGTATGTATGTATGTATGTACATATAATATACGGGAAAAATGTCATTGAACCGACATAGTAAAGATGTGGCCGCAACAGTATGCATTGTGTGCAACTGTAGGTCTATGGACCGACCGCCACCGCTTGCTGATGATAATAATGATAATAGCAAAAGTTGTTAACACCCGGGACGGTGGTGGTGGTGGTGGTGAGGGGCGGGTGTGACAAAAGACGGCACGGCCGCAAACGGACGTCGACAACCAACAGGCTGCTGACAACAAGGAAAACGCTGCTGGCGGTGCAACGCGGTGGCGGCGGCAAGCAATCACTTCCACACAAAGAGCTTGGTGAATGATTGTTGAGATGATGGTGATGACGGTGCCGCTGCAGCCGTCGATCGTTATGATGATGATAATAATGATGTTGGTGATGGCGTTGTACGAATTGTCAAAATGGAGCAACAACCAGAGCATTTTTACAAATAACGCCAAAGTGCACTTAATGCTCAAGTCGCTTTAAGACGCAAATACATAACAACAAAAGAGCGAAACAAACATGAAAGTAAAGTAAAAGCGAAAAAAAATGACACAACACGGACCAACAAACAAAGAAACCGTAAGAGAACTCACGGAATGTGTAAATGTACCCGAAACAACTGGCATATGTTGCCTCGATATGCATATGCATACCCGCACATTCAGCCCTACAAAGGCATACACACAGATGCACACAATGAGCTCCAAATGCGCTGATGAAGGGCGTGCGAGTTGCAAAGTTGCGAGTTGATGGTGGAGATGGCACTAATGGTGCTGGCAGTATGCTTAGCATTGCATTGCAAGTGTACAATTGCGTTTGCAATTATGATTCGTACTCGTCGTATGCGTCGTCATCGTCACCGTCGTCGAGTGTGTGTGTTAGTATTCCGACCAGCAGCAGTCGAAATACTGAAACACAGGAGCTAGCTGAGTTGGCGCTGAGCTCCGCCATGCGGAAAAACAACACAACAGCTGAAAAGTTGCAAGATGATGGAAAACGCAAGCTGCACCATCACTGCCAAAACAGCCACTACCGCCAAGAATGATAGAATACAAGATTGCGCCAATCGAGCTGAGAGCAACTGGCCGTGACGTCAAAAAATACCAGAATGAGAGAGCAAGACGAACTCGGCAAGAAAAAGACGAAGCATCGAACAAAAGGCAGTATTGCCAAGTTTTGAATTTGAAAAAGCACCAAATTTTTATTGGTATATTTTATGGACTTTATATACATACATAATTTTATTGTAAGGATTCGAATCAAATTAATAAAAATCAATGTTTCTTGCACGACGGTCGATTTCTTCTGGCATGATTGAAGGTGCTGCCACATATTTTGTTGTCGCTTATGTCACTGTGCCATGATTTTGTTCAAATTTTTGTAAAGTTGCTTACCACACTTACGATTGCTATACATTTTGCTTTCATTTCTAATTTGGTGTCTTCACACTAAAAACAAAAGCACCAAAATACGCACCAAGCCAATTTTCGCGTTTTGAATGCCCACTAAATTTGGCGCGAAAAGCATCCAGGTGGCAACAGTGAATGTAAACAAAAGTATTTTATGACGTCAGCGATTGGGTGGATGCTGTCAAATCGACGAAGAGAGGGTTAGCGGTCCGCGAATGGCGCGACCTTTATTTTCTGGATCGTGCACTACCGCAGCTACTATTACAAATTGCACTGGCAGCAGCATTTATTCCATCATCGCTGCATAAGAATCAGTCAAACAGTGTGACAGAGTAAGCCAAATACTGCCAGCAGGCGCTAGAAGTCTACAGTGTTGCAGTGTTGCATTTAGACTGGTCCACAAAACCATGGACCCGGCCAGCTTCACGTTGTAATTATTGACTCGCTGTGGCATGAGACTGGCTGACTTCGTACATAAATGCATCAATGCAAAGAATCAGCCTCCTTCAGTTCCAAACTAAAATTGATGGAAATGCCCAATTTGCGGAACTAAGTTCCTATTCGGCATTTGAACGTGGTTGCGCATATTGCGTATTTCAATCTTGTATAGTTTACAAATAAAAGAGACGAATGCTTTGCATTGATGCATTTATGTAGTCAGCTACTCTGCCATAGTCAATCGATGAACGATTCGCTCTCTTTTAGTCCGGTCACCGAAAGGCCTCATCTCAAGTAAGTAGATGACCAAAAATATAGTTTGATACGAATAACCTATAAAGAGCCTCGAATATTTGTGTCAAGGTGCTGCCATTAGAGCTCTTGCTGCTCCAAATCCTCACAAAAGGTAGAGTTATCCTTCAGGGCTTAGGGTGACAGGTGAGCTAAGCCGGAAACCAACGAAAAGATCATCACCATTCCTACAGAGCATGGGCGGATAATAGTTGGTGGCTATGCACAGGGACAAAGCCTTTAGCATACCGCAAGCCCAACCGCCGAACCCAAAAAAATTCTTCAGATTACTGAGCTGAATAACGGATGGTACGCCATCAGAGGCGTGCAGATATTTCGAGTAGACGAAGACATCAAAAAAGTATTTCGATGGCGCCGGACAACACGGAGAGGGTGTTAGTTGAGTGGGTTCAAGATGCGAGTGATAAGGAGGTTGGTGTCATGTAAGATGTCTTCACAAGCCGGGTATATACATATTGATTAATAGAAGTTTAAACTGCTATGGATGGATCGTAATTACGCCGGAATTACGCGAGTCTCTCGGATTAGCTGAAACTCTTTGTCAACGGTGGCTGGTGATTGTTTTCTGATGACAGTATTTTTCGAAGCAGACCTGCTACCTAGTAGGTGACTCTGCTTCCGACAAGTAACGGCTGGGATGTTACCTGCGGTGAAGCCGGAGTTGCTTGCTCAGCATAAGATTACCTTCTCTAACTCTTAACAGTGAGGCCTCGAGTTATATGTACAATATACATAGATGGTGTACACCCCACTTTGGAAGGCCTAACGTTGCAATCTTGAGTGCGGTGTTCAGAGAGGTCCTCGGCACTGCGTCCTACTAGTTCTCGGTGAACAAACTGGCGCAGAATAATTTTGGATCTCAGTTGATATCTCTATAGAACAAGATACGAATGATTGGGAAAGAAGTTTCTTTGAGGAAAAAGAGAGGGTTTCCGGATTACTCAAGAGACTAACAGAGCAATTCTGGCTAAGATAGTTTGAAGAGTTTTGTCTATTCTGGCGCGAAAGTCTTACAACAGATATGTTCTTGCAATAGAACTGGCGTACCATTCTTGGGATCCAAGGTTCGAATACCCGGGAAGTATTTCTTTGAATTCTTTAAATAAAGTTTTTTAGTTAATATGTACATATATTTTTTTTTTTAATTTGATTTAATGTTTAGAAACTTATATTACGCACTTTTAAATTTTTCTCTTTTTTTAACGTTTTTCTTTTAATTTTTAAATTTTTTGTTTTAAAGAAAAATATGTTTTGATTTCATCAAATTTTCAGAAACTTATTTTACGTACTTTCTTTATTTCTTAGTTTTTTATTTATTTTTTATCTAATTTTTCAATTTTTCTGCTTTAACAAGAAAATTTATTTTTAATTTAATTTTTAAGAAAGTCACTTTACGTATTTTTTAATTGCCTTTTTTTCTTTCTTAATTTAATTTTCTTTTATTTTTAGATAAAAAAAAATATATATATATTTTAATTTCATTATATTTTTAGCAACATATTTTAGATACGTATTTTTTAAATTTATTTCGTACTTTTGTTAATTTATACTTTCTTTTTTAATTAAATTTTCTATTAACTTTTAGATACTTGTGTTTTAAAAAGAAAACTATTTTTTGAATGTACTTTAATTTCAAGAAACTTATCCTTTTCTTGTTTTAATTCTCTTTCGTTTGTGAGGTATTATTGTTGTAATGAGAAAAATATTTTTTAATTTCATTTAGTTTGTTTTGATTTATAGATTTTATTGTTTTAAAAAGAAAAATATATATTTATTTCATTGATATTAGTTTTAAGAAACTTGAAAACCTGTTTTATTGAGAGATTTTTTAAATTTAATTTTTCTTCTCTTTTAATTAAATTTTCTTTTTTAATTGTAAATGTTATTGTTTTAAAAATAATATTTTTTTATAATTTTCTTTTTTGAATTTAGTTATTTACTTTTTTAATTTATTGTTTTTTTACTTTAATTACTTTTTTTTTAATTTTATTTTGTTTTAATTATTATATTTTGTTATTTTAAAAAGAATTTTTTGTAATTACATTTAATTTGTGGGAACTTATTTTCTTTTTTCAATAATTTTTTATTTTTTTATTAATTGTTTTCTTATTTTTATTGAATTTTCTTTTTATTTTTAGATTTTTTATTTAATTAGTCTTTAGAAAACTGATTGCTAAAAGACTGGCAGAGACCTCCTCGTTAGTAATTTTTGCAATTAGGCTTTCGAAAAATAGAAAGGAGCTTTCAAGATAGTTGTCAGAATTGACCATTGTTTTACAAAAGACTGTGCTGAGTTTGAAGACAGTTGCCGGAATTGCCCTGTATATTCACCAAAACCATTCAAAAGNCCTTTTATTTTCAGATTTTTTATTTAATTAGTCTTTAGAAAACTGATTGCTAAAAGACTGACAGAGACCTCCTCGTTAGTAATTTTTGCAATTAGGCTTTCGAAAAATAGAAAGGAGCTTTCAAGATAGTTGACAGAATTGACCATTGTTTTACAAAAGACTGTGCTGAGTTTGAAGACAGTTGCCGGNTCTTTTTATTTTTAGATTTTTTATTTAATTAGTCTTTAGAAAACTGATTGCTAAAAGACTGGCAGAGACCTCCTCGTTAGTAATTTTTGCAATTAGGCTTTCGAAAAATAGAAAGGAGCTTTCAAGATAGTTGTCAGAATTGACCATTGTTTTACAAAAGACTGTGCTGAGTTTGAAGACAGTTGCCGGAATTGCCCTGTATATTCACCAAAACCATTCAAAAGTGGCTATCGTGAACTCGTTTTCATGGCAAAAAACGCGTCAGATAGTTAGGTATGTCAAAAATGTAGTTAATCTTATCTTTACCGTTATCTAGAGTGCTACTATCAGTATCGGTAATAATTTTTCCATTAGCACAATTTGTATCATCTTTATCACACACTTCAGTTTTATCTTTCAGAAATCGTATAGTCAAACTTCACTTCACCCCACTGTACCTCGCCAAAAAGAAATTTTTAGCTTGCAACTCGTCATAGTCGCTCGAGTGTGTACGAATGATATGTATGTACATGTAAAGTGAAGTGGCTGCATGGAACATGGCTCTTAGCTAACGGGGCGCTGATGACGAAAATGACAAAAGAAGCAGCAGCGCGGTAGCAACAACTGCGCGGAAAGCGAGGGAGCTGCAAAGTTAGCGAGATGACGACAACGAATTATGGTGTAAAATAATGTCGCATGTATGTAGATATGTATATGAATTTTCTCGTAGTACACAATTTACAGCCTATCCATAATACTAGGCCAGCCATCCAGGCAGGCAGTCAGGCAGGCAGTAACCCAGCTAGCGCGGCAGGCGGGCGCGGAGGTGGGCATGCAATAAAAGCTACCCATCACGAACGAGTGGGTCTTTTCAGACTCCAACGCTTTGCCTTCGATACCACCACCGCGCGCAGCAACGAGATTGCCCTCAACAGCAACAAAGCAATAGCAATAGCGATGGTACCACCACCACCACCACCACCACCGCATGCAACAACATCACTTACGCTTCGGTTGACTTTATTTTTAGTACTCGCATGAAAATTGTTTTCGTATTTCAATGCGTTGATGCATCGCCGCAATCAAGGAACGCGCGGGTGGTGCGGCGCGATGTGGGGAAGTGCTGGCTGTTCGTGTTCGTGTCTAAATCAACCAAGGCAACGCAGAATTGTTGCTGGCTTTCAAATGTTGTATGCCTACACATATTCAGTGGATGTTTTTTTGAAGTACATAGCTTCTTGTTGCTGTTGGATACTGTTGTTGTTGTTCTTCTTCTTCATGCAGTTGGCGCTTCAGTGCGTATGCCGCAGATGTGTGCGTGTGGGTGTTTTTGTTTTTCTTTTAAACACACATCACTTTGAGAGCAAAATAGCACGACAGCTCAAAGTACAAAAACAAAATAAATAAACGTAGACAAAATTTAATAAACAAAATTAAAAAAAAGCACACACAAATAACAAAAAGGTAAGTAGCTAAGCTCAAGTCAAAAAGCAAGCCGTTCCAGTTTTTTTTTTCATAAGCGATTCGAGGGCAACAAAGTTTTTCTATAATTTTCNACACAAATAACAAAAAGGTAAGTAGCTAAGCTCAAGTCAAAAAGCAAGCCGTTCCAGTTTTTTTTTCATAAGCGATTCGAGGGCAACAAAGTTTTTCTATAATTTTCAATTTAATTTTTGTTTTGCTCAGCATTTCTTTAGACTGTACAAAGCAACCTAACCAAAAAATCACCAATAAAGAAGAAAAACAAAAACAGCGAAGACTTTCATATCTAACAAAATGCTATTTGTTTAGTGGTGGGCGTATTGTATTGCCCGGTTCATTGGGATACGCAATACAATGGCGGGGAGTCTGTTTCACATTTACGCTTTAAATGCGTCGCATTTTATTTTTTATTTTTTTTAATGTGCGCCACGATAAGTGCATCGTTAAATTTAAATTTGCATGCAACCACACGAAAGCTGAAGCTGTTTAAGCATGTACATTCACATAAATTTAATTTAGTTAGATTTTTATTTTTTTGTAGAGATTAGAAAAAGCGGACCCGCTGGCCTCGTTACACTCTCTGGGTCAATGCAATGGAAATGCAGCGGAAATTTATTTATTCAAGGCAAGTGATAAGCGTTTTTTTTTCAAATTAATGTAAAGGCAGTAAAATATTTTATTGAAATATGNCAATGGAAATGCAGCGGAAATTTATTTATTCAAGGCAAGTGATAAGCGTTTTTTTTTTTTCAAATTAATGTAAAGGCAGTAAAATATTTTATTGAAATATGTTTTACGGCGCGGATGNAATTTTTGTTTTGCTCAGCATTTCTTTAGACTGTACAAAGCAACCTAACCAAAAAATCACCAATAAAGAAGAAAAACAAAAACAGCGAAGACTTTCATATCTAACAAAATGCTATTTGTTTAGTGGTGGGCGTATTGTATTGCCCGGTTCATTGGGATACGCAATACAATGGCGGGGAGTCTGTTTCACATTTACGCTTTAAATGCGTCGCATTTTATTGTTTTTTTTTTTTAATGTGCGCCACGATAAGTGCATCGTTAAATTTAAATTTGCATGCAACCACACGAAAGCTGAAGCTGTTTAAGCATGTACATTCACATAAATTTAATTTAGTTAGATTTTTATTTTTTTGTAGAGATTAGAAAAAGCGGACCCGCTGGCCTCGTTACACTCTCTGGGTCAATGCAATGGAAATGCAGCGGAAATTTATTTATTCAAGGCAAGTGATAAGCGTTTTTTTTTTTAATTAATGTAAAGGCAGTAAAATATTTTATTGAAATATGTTTTACGGCGCGGATGAATGCGCTTGCATGTGTGCGTGGGGTGTGTATGGCGGCAAGTTCGTTTCCCGCATGGGCGGACTTTTATCGACTTGGCAAAGAGTGTGAAATAACCAGGGTGCACTGCTACAGCTCACTGCATTTTTTTGTTTAAGTGGCAACCCCACTTGAAAAACTACAACAGCATAAAATTGTTCCAAACAACTTTACTTTATTAAAATACTAAAAGGATTATGCACATTCTTTATGAGTGGCAACTCTACTCAAAAGTCGTTTTCTTTATAAAAGTTATTATAAACTCTGTTTACTTGATGCTCGTGTTGCAATATTTATCAAACTATAATTGCTAAAAACATGGCTTATCGTTTATGAAAACTGGCAACTCTACAAAAAGAATAATAAAATTATAAAATTAATCTAAACGCAACTTAATGGATATGTACTCCATTTGTAATATTTTACATAAATAGTGAAATTTTAAATTAACTTTTACGTATATGATAGGTGGCAACACTGCTTAAAAAGTACACACATATGTACATATTTACAAATACCATCTAGTGTTACTCATAATTAAGTTAATTAGATTTAACGCACCTAATTAAATTTACAAAACTGGTAACCCTATAAAAAATACTTTTTCAGTACTAACTTTTGTGCATCTTGCATAAGTTGTCTCATTTATTTAATTTACCTGAATTCCTCAGGAAAGAGGCCACTATACTAAAACAAATTTTTTTCCAGGCTCCTCAAGCGATTTTAATTTAGGGATACGATATCGAACAGAATTGATCGATGTGGTACTCATTTAAAGTATCGCTTTAAAAATATCGGGTACCCATTAATATCGGAATAAAAAGACTCGATATTCCAAATATCGATACCAAAATGCAAAAAATGTATCTAAATATAGGTCTCGTATATAGGCCGCTGTGGTGTAATGGTTAGCAGTGCGCACAGCTTGAAAATGAAAAACAGCTTCCCATTAAAACCAAATCGCCGTTCAGAGTCATTTGCGGCCGCCCTTTTGTGCCACAACATTAAGGCGCGCGCGACAAATCGGAGGAGAATCTCGGTCAAACATTAACATATTGTGTAACAGCACGTAGAGATTGATGTGTTGACTTAAAACACCGAGGTCGCGGGGTCAAATTCCACTACATGCAATCCTAACTACATTACACATTTCTGCTCTTTAAAGCCCAATTTATATCGGGACGAATTGTTACTCGCATTATCCTTGTGAGTTTATGACATTCGATACGATACTAGGGTTCTGGTACTCGATTCCAAAAAATATCGTTTTAAAACTATCGAGTAGAAAATATCGGTATCGAATGCCAAAAGTATCGATATGGTATCGTATCGTATCGAAATTCGTGTCCCTATTTTCATTTAATAATGACACTTCTGCAGTTTTTAACTTTCGCTTTTTTCAAAAAGTCGATGCACCAGAACTCAAGTAGCGCAAAATTTAATGAGACGGTTGGGAGCGCTTCCAATTTGAAGTTGTACTTCCAAAACGCTTCTGGCATTCGTACTAAATCTGAATTAGTTCGCAATTTTAGTTCTCAGCTCGACTATGACGTTTTTGTTATTGTTGAGAGGTGGTTGAATTCAGTTTTTAATGATAATGAATTTTTTGACGCTAACCTTTATAATGTCTACCGAAAGGATAGAGACGCTGCGAAAACTGGATGTTTAAGAGGAGGAGGTGTCTTAATTGCAGTTCGTCGCAATCTGTATTCGTATTTAGTCGCGCTTGATAATGATAATTCGCTTCTTGATCAGATCTGTGTATGTGTCACTGGCTCGTCGTTCAACGATTCCTTGTTCATCATAGCTTCCTACATTCCACCAAATAGTAAGGATGAGCTTTATCATGCGCATGCTGATAATATCAACTCTCTAGTTTTGAACAAACTTGGCGACAGTCACTTATGTGTTTTAGGTGACTTTAATTTATGCAATGTGCGTTGGTCGGACACTTTTTCGAACTTCGGGCTCACTCCTAACAATATAACTGCCCCGCATGAGTCATACCTCATCGATAGTCTTTTAAGTCTAAATCTTAATCAAATTAATAAGTATGTTAACAAGTTAGATAGAATTCTAGATCTAATCTTTGTAAGCGACAATATAATCTGCAATATTGAGGAATGTTATTGTCCTATGTCTCAGTCGGACATGCATCATCTGCCACTAATACTGAAATTTGAATTGTACAAATTTTTAAAATCTGCTCCTGTTAAGCAAGTTATCTTCAATTACAAGTCTTGTGATTTCGGCAAGCTAAATAACTCGCTTTCCATGCTCAATTGGGATGAATTACTTTCAGGACAGGATGTTTCTAATTGCTATTATTCTTTTAAAACAGCGTTAGTTGATTTATGTAGGGAAAATGTGCCTATTTTGAAAAATAAACCACATAAGCTACCATGGTATAATCGGGAGTTAAAAAAGTTAAAGAACCTTAGGAATAAATTCTTCAAGAAGTTTAAAGTTACAGGAAATCAGATTTTCTTTGATAAATATCAGAAATATGCTAAAGATTTTAATTGCTTAGACAAATTCCTTTATAAAAACTATATTTTTGGGGTGGAGTTGAACATTAAATCTAATCCAAAAGCTTTTTGGCAGTTCATAAAGTCTAAGAAATGTGGCTCTTGCATTCCTTCGACTGTCTTTTTGGACGATAAATGTGCTAGTGGCCCTACTGAGGTGGCGAGTCTCTTCGCTGAATTTTTTAGTGCCAACTATGTCTGTGATGATGGTAATTCCTGGCCTGATATAAACCACGATTCAGCTACGGAGTTAAGTTTTGGGACTCTAACTCTGTCCCTTGATGACGTGGAAGCTGGCATTTCTAAGCTGAAACCGTCTACGAAAGCGGATGTTGATGGGTTTTCTGCTCTTCTCCTCAAGAACTGTCCCGCTCTAATTCTACCTCTACATCGTATTTTTAATTTGTCTCTTGCGTCGGGTGTCTTTATCGAGGATTGGAAAATTACTTCTATTAACCCTATACTTAAGAGTGGGAATAAAAATAATGTTCGCAATTACAGGCCCATTTCTAAACTGTCAACTGTATCGAAACTTTTTGAATCTATAGTCAAAGAAAAAATGTATTTTATCACTAAAAGTTTAATCCTGCCTAACCAACATGGTTTTGTTTCCAATCGATCTACTGTGTCTAACCTAGCTGTATTTTGTGAATACTGTATGACGTCTCTTTCTGCAGGTTTCCAGGTTGACTGTATTTATACGGACTTTAGTAAAGCCTTTGATAGAGTCTCTCATTCGATTTTACTTAATAAGTTAGCATATCTTGGCTTCCATTCTGTTTTTTTGAAGTGGATTAAATCCTACTTGATCAACAGGCGCTGTGTTGTCTCGATAGATGACATTTCGTCAGATGCATTCCTTGCCTCCTCTGGGGTACCCCAGGGAAGTATTTTAGGTCCTTTACTTTTTATATTATTCATAAATGACATTAGCTCATGTTTTTCATTCGCAAATTTTTTGCTATATGCCGATGACCTGAAAGTATTTTCAATGATCAGAAACGAAAGTGATGCTACTTTGCTTCAGGCCGACATTAATAATCTCAATCTTTGGTGCATAAAATCACGCCTCTCTTTAAATATTAAAAAGTGCTTTAAAGTAACTTTTGCAAAAATTCATAGTCCTTTATCAACGAGTTATACAATCGCGGAGTCTTCGCTAGACTCTGTTGCCGAGGCCAAAGATCTTGGCGTCATTTTTACTTCAAATTTTTCTTTTAGTAGGCATATTAATCTTGTGATTTCTAAATCCTTCTCTGTTTTGGGTTTCGTGAGGCGGAACTGTGTAAAATTCTCTGATCCCTATACTATTAAATTACTATACTCATCTTTTGTTCGTCCCATTTTGGAATATGCTACATATATTTGGAGGCCATTCCACAAAACTTTTATAAATAGGTTAGAACGTGTCCAAAAGGTGTTTCTTAAGTTCGCATTGCGGTCCTTAAACTTTTCGGATCCTATACCACCGTACAGTAGTCGTTTGCTTTTGCTTAACCTTAAGTCATTGGAAACGAGGCGTTCTGTACTTTCCCTGACTTTTGTTTTTAATATTATTAATGGTAGTGTGGATTGTCCTTTTCTCTTAGGTCGCATAAATTTCAACATCCCTCAGCGAGTCTTGCGTAACATTTTGCCGTTCTATTGTGAATTCCATAGAACTGATTACGCGCGCAATGCCCCCTTGGTACGTACCTTAAATGAGCTTAATTTGATCTCGAATTCTATCTCACTTGATTTCTCTTACTCAAGAAATTTGTTTATTAATCTTTTGTATTCTTTCTTTTGAATCTTGTATCCAGTTTAATCAATAGTTTTAGTGTCCTGCATATATTAATTTTGTAACTAGTCTGTAAGAAACTACTGTTTCATAGACGAATAAATAAATAAATAAATAAATAAATAAACTTGTACATGGGTAAGGCTTCCTCAAATGGGCCCCAAATTTAACTAGATTAATATATTTCAATGATATTCAGGCAGCACCGAGTTTTGTAGTCGAAAAGTACACTGTGTAAATTTTGTTGCAAAATTCCAAATACTTTTTTTTATCAACAATTGAAAATTTTTACAGTGTTTTGGACATTTTAATTTTTTTTGAAAGTAAGTGTCCGAATGAACCAATTTTTTAGGTGCAGACTAAACACATTAAATTATGCAATAAAGTTATTTGCGTTACAAAAATATTTTTTTTTTTGCTTTTCAATCATTTTCTATGAACAATTAAACATTTAAACAATTTCTGCGCCTCGTGGACGAAAGTTTCTATAAACAACTTATGTAATAAACATTTCTGCATTTATCTTGCCTTGTTTTTATTTGCCAGTGTGCTTGCCCGACTCTCGCGGCTCGATCAAGCCAAACTATATCAAAATGCAAATATATATTTTTTTAACTTCATTTAGCTTTTAGAAAACTTATTGCTAAAAGATAAACAGAATAACGCTAAGGCCGGCCTCCTCGTTAGCAGATCTTTAAATTAATCTTTCGAAATAGAGAAAATAGCTTTCTAGATACATACATAGTTGCCGGAATAGAGAATTGCCATACGAAAGACTTTTGTCTTTAAAAAGACTGTGGTGAGTTGAAAGACAGATGTCAGAATTGGCTTGTTAGCGGTATTGTTTGTCTTTCAGAAAATCGTTTCTAAAAATTAAATTAAATAAAAAAAAACTTTTCCTTTTTAAAGCAATAAAATCTAAAATTTAAAAGAAAATTAAATTTTAATCGCAAGAAAATTAAATAAAATAGTTCATATGTATCTAAAGAAAAATAAATAAAAAAGGAAAATGAAAAATTTTCCTTCCCGCCATTGCGACTGTTTAGGCAGTGCGCTCAAAATCATATAAATACTATACTTATTTTTATATTTGATATCAAACTGAACGAAAACAGTGAGTGATGCCACAAAAGATGGGCCGCACTGTGCCCATACTTAAATTTTTCATTAACTAATGAGCCCGTATCTTCTAACTCTGAGAGGAAACATTAATTAAGAGACTAAACGATCATTAGTTAATTGCCCGTTGGAGCTAATTTAATGAACGTTTCTGAGTGTAACTGTCAGATTTAACTCCTCGACTCAGTGTAAACTGTCGCTTAGGTGTTAACATTATTCTTGCTGCCCTCCCAAAGCATTTTTGAGTAAGTTCCTCAAAGCGAAGGCGGTTTCAGTAAATAAATACAAGACTCATTACATAATCAGTCCAGTATTATTATTTTTAAGATGGTGTTAAACATTTAACAGTTAACCAATGTTTATGAAATTTCTCACCCGCTAATGTACTACAATCAACTTTTCTAAAAGTCCGCATGACGCCAACTTTATTAAAAAGTGTATTACGTAAATTAGCATGAATTGGGGGAACAAAGAAGCAATTGCTGAAGATACACAGATAAACAAACAAACCAACAAAAAATAATTGAAATCAACAGTAATGAAGCAGGCGGGCAACAAATAAAAATATAAGCGCGGCCCTGCACAACCACAAAATGGAGAAGAAGCAGCAGCAGTAGCACATTGGTTTCACTGTCACAACAATAACAACAACAACAACACTTGAACAACTTTATATGGTCAGTCACACTTCAAGGACACAATTCAATTACATACACTCGCTTGTGTAAATAAATAATAGATTCATAATTTTTTTCGTCAAATACACTTCAATAAAGCAATTCAAGAAAAAAAGGCGCAAAAAATGAACAACAATTAATTTTTGTATAATAATTAATAAAGAAATTTGTATTTAAATGTGTCAAAGGCAGTTGTTTGGTCGGTAGTGTTGATCTACAAATGGAATTATTGGTAGATATCTATGCATGGTGTGCGCTTACTTAAGTATCTACTTGGTTATAGAGCAAAGTGTGAGTGGGAAATTATGTATATACTGCCATACATTAGGGTGGGACATAGTTTTTAGGAGAGCGAAGTTTTTTCCTAAAAGATTAAAACATTAACATTGTAAGAATATCAACAGTGATTAGATCTGAAAGGAAAAAAGATTTTAGATTAGCGGCAACCATAAAGAAAAACTATTTTTAAAAACATTTCACATTAGGCTGGGACATACATAGTTTTAAGGGCAAAGATAAAAAAATAAAATCCCGAACCAGGAACCTATTCAAATCTCTAAATGTAGAGATAGATTTTAAATTAGCGGTAACCATAAAGAAAACCAATATTTTAAAAACTTCTCTGAAGTAGATGTTTTGTTAAAATTTTTACATTAAAAAAAAACACAAAATAAGGAGGGATCGATTCTCTTAAGACACTATGGAAAATATATCAGCTCTATCAAACTTCAACAACCTCATCAACTTAATTTTTTTGAATTAATTACCTCTAATTAGGTTCTACCTTGTTGTGCACTCCTTTATATTTTGGTTTATCAAAGGTTTTTATTTTTAGATCATTGCAGTCATTATTTTTTTCGATTTTTATTTTTTCGCTAAAAAATAATCGATATGACCAATTGAAATCTTTCGTGATCTAAAAATAACAAATAAACGACCAAAAATTTATCGGAAAAATAAAAATTATAAAAGAACGGTTAAATTTGATGAGAAAAATAGAAATCCAATTTGAACGGTTAAGTTATTGTTTTTATTATAAAATAAATTTAAACAGAAATTGTTAACAAGTTGTATGGAAGAAAATGCGGAACACCCTCGACAAAAAAAAAAAAATTTTTAAATCAAATGGATTTTTAAAAATTTTCAAACTTTCCCATTATTGGGCCTTATGAATAAAAAATAAGCAATTGCCTTTTCTTAAAATTTCAGACCTTTTACACGATTTGTTCTAACAAATTTAAGTAAAAGGTGTGAAATTTTAAGAAAAAACAGTTGCTTATTTTTTATTCATAAGACCTATTATACTAAAATTGAGTAGGCTACAAAACTGCATACCCAATGAAATTCTGATTAAAATGTTGAAAATTTTGCTGAAATTTTTTTTCAATTTGTTAAATTTTCCTAAATTGTGCACGAAGTATTAAACTTTGATTAATATGTTTTATGTTATAGAATTTACTATATTTTTATTAAAAATTAACGGAAAAAATGTATCACGTAAAATATTGTGAATATTGCGAAAAAATAAATGTGTGCTATTTACGTGAGCGCCACTGTATATACTTAGATGGCGATCGATTTAATAGAAACTTAAGTCAATTTCTAGAGTGAAAAAAATTTCTTCATCTTGCGCCAAATTGCTATTCTTATACATTCTCTGTGGCGGTAATTGAGTTCATAAAAAGTGGAGGACTCTTCTTTCTAACCTCTGACGCTTTTAAAACATCCAAATTAACCAAATTTTGAGTGTTTTTCTCTCATCGAAAATGTCAAACACAATATGAACCAACCTAATGTACCAGCAAGGGCAGCAATAAGAAATAAGTAAAATTATTATAAGTAATATTAAAAAAAGAATACATATTTACATGTAAATAAAAGTTAACATATAACAATAATTTAAATTCATTAACGCTTTTGTTTTTGTTTAAGTACAAAAGTACGTGCTCATTAAAACATCTGCATATAAGTAAGTAATCAAAGTCAGTCAGCTCTTAAGTGGGCAATGGCTTAGGGCAATTGGCGCAATGCAACGCGTTTGTTGGTTTTGTTTCTGTTAAAGGGGGAGTGCATGTGTGTGCGTGCTTGGTACATGTGAATGCTCGGTTTCTCGCCGGAAGTACCATCACAATTTTGGGTGCTTTGATTTAAATGCAAAGCAAAGAAAAAAATATATAAAAATAAAATAAAATAAATAAGAAATTCAAAAAAAAAAATAATAAATCGAAAAACATTTCCCAATGCGTGCAGCCTTTAAAACTTATTTCAATTAACGAATTTTCATTTTCTCATGCTCTAAGCATATTAATCGTTTATTACGCGCGTACATGTTTCGCTGTTTAGCGGAACATATTTTAAAAGTATGTAGCTAAGTACACGCATAATATCCCACATACTTACATACATACATTCATTGTACATTTCTGAACATTAATACATACATATATACATTAGACCGTACCAGAAAAAAAGTTCAGTCTAAATTATTTTTGCAAGGCAATTTGGAAAACATTTTTTTTTTTGCGAACGTAGGGGTTCCCTTTTACATTTTTTGTCATTTACAGACGGATCTTAAAGTATAATACACTTAGGTCTCTTTTTATGCGGTACATGTGTTCCTCAGAAAGCCGCATAAAAAACAATCCGCATAAAAAAGTTCTTTACTTAAATACAAAAACAGGGGATACGTTCCAGTATTTTCAAAAAGCGAATAAATTCAGACACTCCGTTTAAAAAATTCTAAAAAAACCGCATAAAACCATCCAGTGAGGCAATATTAAGAAAAACAAAAAAAAATTTATTTCTTCACTTCAACAACTTATTTTTCTATGTAAAACTGAACATTAATGAAATAAATAAAGATTTATCTCTATTTTGACAAAAAAAAGAAAAAAAATTTCACAATAAATACATGAATTATGTAAAAATAAAAAGACAAATTACTTATCTCTTATACACTGAAAAAAAGTCATAAAACTCTCAAAAAAGCAAAATCTCTACTAAAGGCATAGATTCAAATCCACATAAAAAACGCATAAAAAGAGACCTAAGTGTATATCGATATTTTGGAGACGAGAATATTCTTTTTGTTCCCCGTTCCAGCACTTATCCACCAGATCTCAGTTCTTGTCACCCTAACGTAAGTAAATTAAAGCTTTCCAAAAATCATTAAACCTTTGCTAAGGAACTATTTTAATTCGGTCAGTAGCACTATTTTAAAATAAGTTGTTTATTGCCAAATGAAGCTGTCACCGAAAAGTGTAAAAACGCGAACTTTTTTTGTTTGCTTGTAAGGTGGTACGTTCTAATGTACATAAATATGTATTATTACCTTGAAATAACTTTAGCTTTGCGCCGAATCAATAAAATACTAAAATATCTACAATTTTTTCTAATCCGTTTGCGTTTTTTTCTCATTTTTGTTTGTTCTGTGTGATTAGTTGTTGGCAAGATTAAAACATTTGCGTTTTTTTGTAGCTTTTTCTGTGACTCAGTTTTGTAGTTTTTTTTTCAAATTGTGTTCATTTTTGTTAGATTCTTCTGCTGCAATTTGTTTGTAGTAGATAAATATGGCCAAGTACGTGCTAAAAGCTAGAAAATCAAATTTTGGCGTACTTACTTATTTTTAATTGTACTTTCGCTTTCGTTTTTTATGAAAATTATTTTTAAATTTGCGAAGGTAAAGCGCATTGCGCTAAGTAAGGTAAGAAAATGTGTGCGTTTTGAAATTATGGCTGCCAAAAACTATTTTCGGAATGAAAAAGTGAAATTTAATCAAAAACACATAATAAAATTGCAATTTGACATACAAGTTTTTTTAAATATTTTTTTATGCATCTCAATTAGATTTAGTTACATGTTTTTACGATGAAAAAGTATATCAAATGTGCGATACAAACTTCAATATAAAAGGGCAGCGAAGTTGAATGATAAGTAATCAAAACTTCAAGGAAATTTGTAAATGATTAAAAACAAAATATTGTAAAATAAAAATGAAAAAAAACAAAAAAACAAAAAAGGGATTAAAAAAATAAAAAAAAAGATATATATATATATATATATATATCAAATACATAATAAAATAAAGAATAAAAATAAAAAATTAAATACTAAACTAGGGATAATCAAAAATAAAAATATAGTAAAAAACTAGAAATTAAAACCATAATAATAAATTGCATAAAAACAAAAGAATTAAGAACAAATATAATATAATAAAAAATACTAAAAATTTAAAATATGTAAGTAAAATAAAAACATGTAATCAATCAAAAAATACTTATTTAAAATGATAGATAAATAAAATAAAGCAAAAACAGTACAGACAAAATTAAACTAGCATTGAAAATGTAACTTCCGTTTTAAAATACATTAAAATAATAAAATAATTTTTCATGCAAAAGTAAATAAGAGAAATTTGTCGAACCAAATATATATATTTTTTTTTGCAGCAAAGCTCAATTTTTTGGGAACAAAGTTATAGTCCAGAGCGCCGACAAGATTTCATGTATTTCAATTCAAATGTATCTAGGTAGGGCGAGAGATTGAAAAGGTTCAACGATCTACAAAGGTTTGGAACTGCAAAACAACAGCCTTAGATCGGCGAAAGTCCCTGAATGGTGACGGAACGTAGAACCGAAATTCGTGCGAATGTTTTAATCTATGGTCACTGGTTACTAGGGGTAGACGGTGGACGAAGCTTAAGATGCTTTACAACATCGCAGTTTGTCTTCTGTTAGCGCCTGAGGATTACTTGCATAGTGGAGCATAAATAATCCGTGAAAGCGCGAATTATCTAAAACCTAACTAACCATTTCTGGACGGCTGCTACCGCTGGGAGTTTGGATGATTGCATGATTTTGAAGCAAAATAACTCGATAGATAAATCAAAACGCATATATCGGAACTTGCGAATGGGAATAAGCACCTTATTTAACCACTATTGAAGCCGACGATGAACAGACAGCCCATCAACAAAACAAACTCGCAGACAATCATCATATTCACGAAATCGCCCCAAGTGGAGTTGAAGTGTAAGAGTAGCAAGTTAAAGTCTTACTAATTCTGATTAGACCCCGACATAGGTAAACCTCTTGCTCTACGTGTGAAAGAACCCCTAATATTAACCATATCCTAATCATCCCCTTAAAATATACATAACTTGAACTGTGAAGTTGAGTTGAGCTTGGGAACAACAGTTCATAGATTAGTTGTTTCGAGGAGAGTTATGTAACTACAATAACAACAACAACAACAACAACAACTTAGTCANTTCCCCTTAAAATATACATAACTTGAACTGTGAAGTTGAGTTGAGCTTGGGAACAACAGTTCATAGATTAGTTGTTTCGAGAAGAGTTATGTAACTACAATAACAACAACAACAACAACAACAACTTAGTCACGGCGATAGTCTTCTAAAATGAAATTCCGTTCGAATTATAATTCGTGAGAGATAATCGGGATCTACTTTTTAAAGGCAAGTCTAAAGATTTTTTGTAGAGTAGAGTAGTTTTCTAAACGTTTTTAGGGAAAATACAAGTAAGATACCTTTGCTGGAAAGGAATACTATCAAATATGATTTACAGTGAATTCTCGACTAGAGTCGTTTTACTTGCAGTTCTCTTTAGTAATTCTTGAAATGCGTTTAATAATTTAAAAAAAAAAAAAATACTTGAATTAAAGTGTAAATTATTTTCAATTTAATCGGCTGTCGACACCTCTGCTTGTCTTGAAATATAAACAAAGTATGCGAAGAATTTCACTTGATTGAACTCACTAGCCCAAAAACTATTTAGACATGCAATTAAGTACAACGCCAACAAAGAAGAGGTTAATTAAATATCCAATTCAAACAAATACATGCGAGAATAAAACTTCTGCTTGCTGAAAGTTCAATCAGTGAACTTCCCACGAAAAATAGCGCAATAAGAAATTCTTTGAAACACATATGAAACATTGAAAATTTCTCAAGTTCTAGATATTTGCTTTTCATGCTACATGCTGTAGTTTTGTATATTAAGAATATGCATGAAAATTACTTATGTACGTACATACTTATACACACCTATGCAGATATGTACATACAAACATACATACATATACATATGTATTTCCAATCAGTAAAAATGCGAGTCAAAATTTCTTAAGTGCAAATGTATTGAGTGCAGAGTTTTAGTATGCATGATAAGCCACACACAGACATTACCTACCTGTAAATCTATATGTAGTATGTATGCAGTTGAGTTTATTAAAATAGCATAAGTAGGTCTTTAATTATAGCTAAAACTTGACATCAAAATTTTGAGAAGAACAGTCAGCTAAATGTTCATACAAGCGAAAAATTTTTTGATAGATTTTTTGATTACAGTTTTGAAAGGGAATATCGTCCCAAAGCTACGAACTTGAAGGTAAAAAAATATAATAGCCGAAAATTACAATTGGGTCTAGGCATTAATAGAGCAATGCAGAAAAGCTCGGTCAAGGATTGTCCTTTCAGCAGCATTCTCCAAAAACTAGTAACTATACTTGAAGTCAATCAAAACATAATTCCATAACATTTAGTTCTGTGCAGAGGCTTGAAAGTATCTGCATGCCTATACATTTTAATTAGAAATATTTGATGATTGAAGAGTAGGAACTATGACCATAATCGAACTGGCCAAACATAGAATAAATACTTGCAATTTGCATTCGCTTATTAAAAAAATTTTTTTGAGACATTCATTTTGGAACTCTGGATCGTTCACTTTGGATAAACACCTTTATTTCGGAGACATACAAGATCTGAAAAAAAAATTGGCAGGCGTCTTTATGGGAATGATATTGAAAAAATATATTTATCGATAACAATACCGAAAAATGTATCGATAACAATATCGAAAACTTTATTGATAATAACACCAAAGCTATATCAATAAGAATATGCCAAAATATTTATATAAGGTATTTGTCTTGCCTCATGTGATGCCTTATTTAAAAGGGATTCATAAAAAAAAAAATTTATTTATCGATAACAGTATCGAAATATTTATAAGTAGTTGCGAAAAAATATATATATATGAAAATTTATCGATATGTTTTTGATGCAAAATGCCTCATGTCATGTCTTATGACGTTTTCGTTTCTACAAAAAATGTTGCCTTTTGTTGCCCGGTTATTAGTGTTTGTGCTTAGAGGGCAATGATAAGGTAACCTTTTTTGGTAGAAACGAAAACGCCTTTAATCGAATGATATTGTTGTGACAAATATATCGTAAAGTCCAATACATATCTATAGAATAAAAATTGATAACGATAACAAAAGCTATCAATAATATCGCTGATGAGCACTTGTCGATTAAAATATCAAAAATAATATCGATAAAAATATACAAAATTTATCGGCAGTCGATAAGCAGCTTGATACAAACATCGGCCACGATAGTATAGGAATCTAAGAGCCTACAAAAACGGATATTAAATAGATAGGAAATAATTAAGTTAGGTTCCATAAATGGAAACAAACTAACATACAACGACAATGCCATCGATAAGTATATATATCAATAAAGATATGTTTAAATTGGTTTATCGAAAATAATACCTAACAAATATATCGATAACAAAATCAAGAAATATATGAAAGTAACGAAATGTATTAGTAATAAAATTTATCGGTTTATCGGCAAATCGATGTGGATAACTTATTGATATTTTAATCAAAAACAACGGTAATAAACGGCATTGTCATTGCCACTGCTAATTTCTTGCACACAACTGCGCCCATACAAAGATGGCAATAGTACAAGTGCAATAAAAGAAAAAATTAAATTCTTTCAATTGTTTATATGTATAGATATGTATGTATGTACATAGTTTCGCTGCAAAATGAAAGCACACAAAGCATAAGCGAAGTGGAAATTAGAGCAAACAAAAAACCAGGTACCTAGTAAACAAAAGAACTGCGTCTAGAAGAAAAGGAGTATGGCGAAATGGAGTATTGCAGGAAGAAAAATAAGATTAAAATTTTGAAATCAAAAAACAAGACATTAAGAAAAGTACCTGTAGGTACAAGAAAATAGCGTAAAAGTAAAAAAACTTTGAAATTTTCAATTTAAAAAGGTTAAAAAAAAAGCTTCTAGAAAATAAATTAAAAATGCCAAACGTGCAAGTGCATATTTGCAATCTAAATCTAAAACTGAACTTCCACTTATTTATTATTTGCCCATTTTCCCCCAGCTACTTGTGCTAAATTTAGCGGGCGCGCACTTTTCAAAAGTTCAGGCAAGCATTAATAAGATTGCCAACAACGGTGGGGCGGCTATGGTATGCCATAATTTTTCTCCAACATGCACTGTGGCAAACTAAAACTATAAATATAGTATAGCAATATACACAAGTATGTGCATTAGGGTGCAGCACTCTCTATACATAAATAAATCGATACTGTTTTTCCAACGCAAATATAAAACTTATTATATAAATAAATATTTCGAAAAAAATATTAACATTTACATGAGCTGAAACTAATTGAAAATATGTAACTCCAAAAATTGTGTTTTAAAAAAAAGTACTTTTTTAAGGCATTTTTTCTAAAAAACCAACTCAGATGATAGAAGAGCTTAAGTTTACAATATTTGAATAAAAAAAATAAATAAAAAATAAAAATGGAGATATTTTCAAATCGGTCAAGCTCACGTAAGACTTACTATTTTCCGGAAACTTTTTATGCGGAAGTCTTAAAATATAATACCTTAGTTTTAGAATTCCGGTGGAAGCCCCGATTTTTTTTTTGTTTGTTTGTGATGCACCCTAATGTACACACAACGTATACACACATAATTCAGAAGTGCTTCTTCAGGTGCAAGTGAGCAGCAGCAACGCGTACACAAAAAAAAAAAATATGCGACCAGCGCGCGGTGGGGCCTGTAAGCGTAAAGTGGGGCTATGAGCGGACAGCGGAGTGCATGCAGTTTAAGGTGTTCTTTGTGTTCTTTCTGGGCCGCGCGATGTCATGCGGGTTAATGCGCGCATGTGGGAACTACTGTTGTTGTTTGTGGCCGCTCTTGTTGATTGGTGCGTGCTGCTGCTGCCGCTGCGCTAATATAGTGAAGTTAAAGAATTTCGCGCGCCGCGCTTTCAGTATCTAAATAGCATAAAATCATGTCTTCCACTTTCCAAACAATACCAAAAACATTGTTGAAGGTAACAAGAAAGTAGTGGAAAAGAAAAAAATTAAATATTTAAAGACAATACACAGAGGGCTAACTACTTTCGCGACATGCAGCAAAAATGGGGGTATAGAATGTGGTAAAGAATTTGTAATGCGACGAGCTGAGCGCTATGGCTTTCATAAGCTAGCGGAGTAATTTTTATGATTGCGCTTGGGTATGTGTGTGCGCGCGTGAAGGGTAAGGAAACGAGCGGGCACTCATAGCTTCTTCTTTTTATTAACTGTCAGTTACGCGCTTGAACAAACTATAAAATTAAAATGCTAAGGTCAAAAGGCTACGAACTATGCGCGCTTTGGGCAAATTAAAAGCTGCCCTTAGCTTAGCTCAGCGTGACGCTGCTACTGGTACTATGGAGTACTGCCGCTCTAACTGTTCGTTGCCTTGCATGCTAATTTGCTGCGCACAATGAACTGGAGGAAAATTCTAACAACACCGTCGAACATACTAATACATGCGCCTTCAATTATCGGGTGGCACATCTCTAACTTCACAGCAGAGCAAGTGTTGAAAAGGCATGCGGCATCAGCCGCGCCGCTTGGCGGGTGATTAAAATCGTGTCCAAAATAAAGTACCTACCAAAACAGTTGTCTTCTTATCTTACGCGACGCGGTTTGTGCCGCCTAGCTAGCTAAGCACACAAAAACAAGTCATTCAGAGAGCTAAGTAAAAAGAAATCTATCAGTTCAAGCACGCACACACAAACAATCAAGCTCTTATAAATAAAGTAAGTAATTGACTAAAGCTAATAGCAAGCTTGATAAGACTAAGTAAAACAGCAAGAACGGGAGCGCGAGCGCAGAAGAAAAAAATTGGAAAAAATCGAAAACAAATTTATAAAAGTAGTTAATAGCAAGAACTGCACTAGAACAATTTTTATAATTTATCTTATCTTGGTGTGCTTGAGTCATGCCTGTGCGCGACGACGCTCAAGTACTTTGATACATATGTACATTTACATGTATCCATTTGCTTAATTTCAAGGGTGGCGACGATAGTGCCAGTGTGTGTACGCTCTTGACGGTCGCCCAGCACAACAACAAGTTAAGTATAACAATGAACTTATTTGCCATTCGCTGTGGCTATCTTTCTACACTGCTTTTATTATGTATTTGTATAAATTATTCGCTTTGCTGATACTGCTGGTTAGTTTGTAATTTTTATGTGCAGAATTCTTTGAAATAGATATGAAAAATAGCATTTTTTTTTTGTTTTTTTTTAATGTTTTTTACCGCATAACTTTGGACCTGGTAGTGCCTCAGAGGTGGTCCTATACTAATTTGGTTTAGATCCGATTATTGAATCATGAAATATATAGATATATAGATGTTTTTTTGGAGTCGGTTTTTTTTGCTAAAAAGTACTTGTTATCAATATCTTCAACTTTAACTTCGACTTCATTTTCATTTAAATCTTCATAGTCATCTTCATCTTCATCTTCATNAGCAGAGCAAGTGTTGAAAAGGCATGCGGCATCAGCCGCGCCGCTTGGCGGGTGATTAAAATCGTGTCCAAAATAAAGTACCTACCAAAACAGTTGTCTTCTTATCTTACGCGACGCGGTTTGTGCCGCCTAGCTAGCTAAGCACACAAAAACAAGTCATTCAGAAACCAAAGTAAAAAGAAATCTAGCAGTTCAAGCACGCACACACAAACAATCAAGCTCTTATAAATAAAGTAAGTAATTGACTAAAGCAAATAGCAAGCTTGATAAGACTAAGTAAAACAGCAAGAACGTGAGCGCGAGCGCAGAAGAAAAAAATTGGAAAAAATCGAAAACAAATTTATAAAAGTAGTTAAGAGCAAGAACTGCACTAGAACAATTTTTATAATTTATCTTATCTTGGTGTGCTTGAGTCATGCCTGTGCGCGACGACGCTCAAGTACTTTGATACATATGTACATTTACATGTATCCATTTGCTTAATTTCAAGGGTGGCGACGATAGTGCCAGTGTGTGTACGCTCTTGACGGTCGCCCAGCACAACAACAAGTTAAGTATAACAATGAACTTATTTGCCATTCGCTGTGGCTATCTTTCTACACTGCTTTTATTATGTATTTGTATAAATTATTCGCTTTGCTGATACTGCTGGTTAGTTTGTAATTTTTATGTGCAGAATTCTTTGAAATAGATATGAAAAATAGCATTTTTTTTTTTTTTTTTTTTAATGTTTTTTACCGCATAACTTTGGACCTGGTAGTGCCTCAGAGGTGGTCCTATACTAATTTGGTTTAGATCCGATTATTGAATCATGAAATATATAGATATATAGATGTTTTTTTGGAGTCGGTTTTTTTTGCTAAAAAGTACTTGTTATCAATATCTTCAACTTTAACTTCGACTTCATTTTCATTTAAATCTTCATAGTCATCTTCATCTTCATCTTCATCTTCAT
>NW_016161889.1:20127-20269 GCF_001687245.7 Rhagoletis zephyria | reverse complement strand
ATCTTCATCTTCATCTTCATCTCCATCATCATCATCATCTTCTTCTTTATCTTCATCTTCATCTTCATCTTCATCTTCATCTTCATCTTCATCTTCATCTTCATCTTCATCTTCATCTTCATCTTCATCTTCATCTTCATCT
>NW_016161889.1:17328-20102 GCF_001687245.7 Rhagoletis zephyria | reverse complement strand
TTATCTTTATCTTTATCTTTATCTTTATCTTTATCTTTATCTTTATCTTTATCTTTATCTTTATCTTTATCTTTATCTTTATCTTTATCTTTATCTTCATCTTCATCTTTATCTTTATCTTTATCTTTATCTTTATCTTTATCTTTATCTTTATCTTTATCATTTTCTTTATCATTATCCATATCTTTTTCATTATCATTGTATGTTGTTTTGTCCTGTCCCTTAACCCCTTTCCCCTTCCCCAGCGGCAATAAACCTTCAATGCGACCATTACATTTCTGTCCACGCATTCATAACAAGTGATATTTATACATACATACATACATGGGTACATATCTATGTATATGCCCATTTGTTAATGCTTTTCAGAGCTGGGCACTTTATGATTACGATTACATTTTGATTACTTAATTGTAATTATAACATGCTTGCTTGCGAATACTTACTATCATTAAAATTCAACGATTACAATTACTGTAGCAGTAATCGTTCTTTTTATGATTACGATTATAGTAATCGGGATGTATTTTTAGGAGAAGGTGTTTTTCATGACAGAAATATACTCGGAGTTTGCATTGCCTGTCGAGGAGCGGCCGCTTGGTTAACAATTACGGGATTGTAGTCATGTTTTCATGAATACGATTACAGTCTCATTTTCGTTGTTGGTGTTTCCGACAGGGTAGGAGTGTGATGTAATGTGGAACGACTTTCCGTCATCCCTTGTCAAATTTGGTTTGTCTCCAAACGTCACGATTACAGTCCTTAAATTTTTAAATTACAATTATTATGATCATAATGGTAATATTTATGATTACTATTAAAGTAATCGTAATCGTATATAAGCTTAGGATTGCAATAAAGCAATCTTAATTAAAATGTAATCTTAATCAAAAATTACCCAACTCTAATGCTTTTAAATGATTTTTTAAATATTGTGAATGAATTCGAACCAAATTTAAATACAAAATACACACCGCTAACGCACCAGATTCACTCATGTTCAAAATTGTGTACGAAGCCAGTTTAACCACTTGAATATGCTCCAATTAATATCAAAAACTTGTTCATCAAGATCATAGTACGAGTAGGTATGTAGTAGATTTATGGAAATTTGACCGGCACAACCAAAAATTACACCCACAAACATGTCAGCACGCATAAATACATATATTTGTGACGAAACACATGTAGTAGGTACAAACATAGTGAAATAATAGGTAATTTCGAAAAATGCCAAAACTACAATATTTCCTTAATTACAGGAACCAAATTGCTAAAAAACTGCCATGTTTATTATTATAGTTTTGGAAAATGGACATGGGATATATTGCTAGCTTTAAACATCAATTTGCTCAAAACATACGTTTAGAACAGTGTGCAAGCTTCTACCACATGTGTGGTAGATCAACCACGTATTTTTTTTTAAATTTGGGTGTCTACCACATCTACCACACAAGGCTTAAAATCTACCACATTTTTAGACAGAAGATTTGTTTACAATTTTCACATAACTCTAGAATTTCAACTCAATTGTAATTCGAAATATAAAAATTAATCAATAAATTTTTAAAAAGGTACATCATAAATTTTGCTTTAAATATATCTGTGCCTTAACTTTCTAATATTTCAAAAATACGCCTATTTATATTTGCTAAAGTATTATGAAATGGGAAAATAATTTGGTCGATTATTTTGCATACAAATAAAATATTATTTTCTTCATGATTATATTCTCTAACTAGAAAACTAATGTTATACTTGTTTTTGCACCAATTGCGTGGAATCTGTACGATCCACTAGCAATTATATTTCCCGATTTAATTTTTGAGTTGTGCTTCTTTTGACAACGGTGTGCGATATGTATACCCAATAAAATATGAATTGGAAAATCTACCACATCTTATTCAAATCTACCACATTTTTTTTTGATTCTACCACACTAAAATAAAAAGGGGTCTGCACACAGATTTGTTAAATCTTTTTTTGAGAAAAGTTGATAATTTGCAACTTATTGTAAATGGTAGAAACCACCACAAACCCACAAATCAGGTTTTAGAATCTTTATTAAATGCTTGACCCAATTGCGAAGAAAAAAGTACGAAGAAACTTGTATTAAGAATTTTTATAAATAAATAATAAAATGTATATATCTAAAGTTAGAAGTAGAAGCGCTTAAATTTGTTTACTTATTTTAACATAGATATATAGGTATGTACATATGTAATAATTTCTGCACATACCTTTTATTGGTACATTGGTAATACTTATTTAGAAAGCTGACAATTTTCGAAACAGAGATGTAAAAATCGTTAATAATTAACATTTTTCATAATGACATTCTTGGCAGAAAAATATTTCTCTAATTAATATTTTCATTTATTATAAATATTTATACAAATTTAAGTGAAACAAATTAATGATAACGCTCAATAAACTATTTTTCGTGTTGAAATTTTGAAATCTTTTCAATAAAATTCAACCTTGCGTATTTTTCAGTGGGTTTTGTGTATTTAGAATATTTATATCGATTGATTGGTACTGAATGAATGTGTGCACACATAGCAAAAGCTGCATTCATCTGAATGCTTATTCAGTGTTAAAAGTTAATGTTTCGTCATTAAGTTTTTTCAATCTTTCTTTGAATATGTTAATGTGTGCAATCATATCTACTTTGAGTGAATGTAGAATTGGAAAATTATAAGCCACATTCCCCAACAAGGAAAAATTCAATGAAAACATAATAACATAAAATTGATGATTTTTAATTTCATATG
>NW_016161889.1:0-17303 GCF_001687245.7 Rhagoletis zephyria | reverse complement strand
GGTTCGTTCGCGTAGCTGTTAATTGTTCATGTTTAACCAAAACTTACAGGTTTTTGCGTTCGCGTACGCAAAAAACTTGCAAAGTAGGGGAAATTGAGAGAGCAAAGTGACATTTCATTTTGAGGGGAAGCTGTTAGTTTCTGTTGGAAAAATTTTTGCCAACAGCAATTTGCCAACAGGGAAACAGCTGATCAAAAACAGCTGGTTGGCATTTACGCAAATCACAAAATTTAATTTGATGGTTTGGAAGATAAAAATTACTAAATGTGACTAATTAAACTTGTAAGAAATAAGTAGTTATTTGTTTAATCAATAAACTGTGTCAGTATAACACTTTGCGATGACTTTTCGTACGTTTTAAATCTTACACTTTTGTATGTAAACAAAAATTATATCAGCTGTTCGTCTAACTTGCAAGTTTCTGCAAATTTTCTGTTCGCGTACTATTTTGGATATTTCTCTCTTGTGAGCGAACAGATGACATTTCGCCGGAATTTGGCAGTTGGTTGGTTTCTTTTGGAGATTTTAAACGAACGCACCTAATATGGGTACAAACAAAATCATTTTTAATATAAGCCTAAAAAAATAAAAAGTTTGTTTTGCATTTTCGTTTCCGTTGCTTCGTTCAGTTGGTTGGTACACTTAACTGGTTTTTACACTTTTGTTTCCTGCACCAGCGTATGTATGCACATATGCTAGAAAAAAACTTCAAACCAGACGCACTTGAGCCCCATACGAGTACAAATTGAGCCTTCAAGCATGAAGTATTCAGTGCAATTGGCACGCGCACAGCAGGGGTGACTTCTAAGGACCAACAGTCATGCGCTCATACCAGCATAAATATTACTAGCACACAAATTACCCAACCACACGCATGTAACTAGATGGCATCAGCAAAACCGGCGCCACCACCACCGTCATCGAAAAAAGTGCCTGCAAGGAATTGCCAAATCGGCCTGTTTGAGTCATTGTATTTCCTGCGCTAAGCATAGCATACAATGACACACCCTATTCCCACCTCCCACCACCTTCATAACTTATGCATTGCGTACACTTACACTTACCTTTGTTCCGGCAGCTGTTTCAACTCGGACATATCTAGTTCTAAACGTAGATTTGACACTTCGCATAGCAAATGATCACGATGGGCAGTGACTTCCTTAAGCTTTTCGCGCAAAGCACGATTCTCGCGCAGCAGTTCCTCTACATTGATCTTGACCGTATTCACAGCAGCGGCAATTTGTGGTGCCAGCGATGGTGTTGTGGCCGTAGGCGTAACCGTCGCCATTACACCCACAGACTCACTTGAACCGAAAATGTTTAAATCATTATAACGTAAAATACTATTGGTGCCGGTTATGCTGTTCGTGCCAACAGCGCCGGCGCTGTTGCTGCCGCCACCATTGATGCCTCCAACAATGTTGCTGCTGTTGCTGGGGTCATAACCAAAACCGGCCATGATGGAACTCGCTATAGCAAGCGATTGTGTGGTCTGATGCAGCTGCTGATCGAAAGATGCTTCTGAGCTGCACAAGGAAATGGCGTCTTGCGCCAATTGGCTTTGACTCTTTGCAGGTAGCAGCAGCTCTCCAGGCTCGATGCTATCACCGATCATATTAATATTCAGATTTAGATTGGATTGTTGCTGTGACGAAATGGATTCGTCATTATCGCACATTCTAGTCGATTTGTTCGCGCGTATGCGCACACACTTTCTTCGTGTAGATGAACTTTTTTTTTTAATAATTTTTATAGTTGCACTTCCTAATATGCACACGCACAATGCACCACTCGCTACAAATACACTTTGAACTGGTTCTGTGCTTTGAACTTGTATTTTTTTATCGGATATTTCTATTATTTATTTATTCAATGACTAGTATGAGACACAGTATTAATCAACTACACTCAAATGTATGTACATATATAGCACTTTTGTTTAAACGCACTCAGCGTGGGCGCAAATAAACAAACATTCGACATTTTCGCAAATGAAAAAGCATGATTCTTGGAATTAACACTTCGATACGAAAAATTCGTAAACTTTCCATGTGTAATGGCCGCAGTTCACAACTCACAACGATCTACGTTCTATTTATTATTATCAGCAATTTCACTAATTCGATCAATATTTTTTTATATTTCACGAGCACTCCAAAAGCATCCAAGCAAGCTGTTGCGCTGCTACAAAGAAACAAAAAGCACATCCCTATATGCAAGGCGAATTAAAACAAATTCGCCTTGGTTTTTGGTTTTTTGTTTTTGTGACATTCATAACGCATGGTTGCATTTTTCGCTTACATGGTTGCATTTTTTGACAGCGTGGAAAATCCCAAACCGTTTCATCTTCGTACCGAACCAATCTGTCAAGCGTATTTTGTCCCACACCAGCAGTGCCGTGCTTATTAGCATTTCACAGCTTTACAGCTCTGTTCTACAGCAACGAAGAGAATCAAGGTCACCTTAATTGATAATAAGTATTATAATTACGGCCGTTCGATGCTTTTCAAAGTCTTCGAGCCATCTGTATCCAAGTGCTAAGCGCCTCAGGAGTAGAGGTGCATCCCGCCTCCTCAGTTGCTTGGTTATTATGCTTGATTTTAAAGCCGGGAAATTTTTCATTGGCTGAATTTCTTTATTCATTCTGAACGTTTGGAATAAACTTTTTTGTTTACTTATTCTTTAGAACGTTCCTGATGATATGTTAACGTATATTTCAAACGTATTCTGTTTATTCCGGTTGTGAAATGGGATTATCCGGAATGTATAAAGAAACGCAGCCATTCTTGAATGTTTTCCAAATCCTTCTACATATACATTTCTACAGTGTCGTTGGGAGTTGGTGAGTGATTACCCCTTTGTCGAAAGGATTTAAATATATTAAATATATAGATAATATGTTCGTGCAAAAGTTTAGTTCAATCAGCCTTATCACCGTTTTAATACAGTTTGTAGCTGATTGTTATTACAAACGCTCGTATGCTACCATATCGTTCAACCTCTCAACACAATTCAGGATTTCACGAAGATTTCACTTCAAGGTATGTATTCTACAGCAGCGAAGAGAACCAAGGTCGCCTAAATTGATAATAAGTATTATAATTACAGCCGTTCGATGCTTTTCAAAGTCTTCGAGCCATCTGTATCCAAGTGCTGTATCCAAGTGCGCCTCAGGAGTAGAGGTGCATCCCGCCTCCTCAGTTGCTTGGTTGTTATGCTTGATTTTAAAGCCAGAAAAAATTTTTCATTGTTGAATGTTTTCCAAAACCTTCTACATATACATTTCTACAGTGTCGTAGGGACTTGGTGAGCGATTACCCCTTTGTAGCAAGGATTTTCCTAAAGTTTCAGAGATGTGTTTTATAGGCTCAATTAGACCAACCAACGGGGTGTGTTTAAATCCGAGTATTTTTGAACTATAAACCCAGGAGTTATCTGTAAGTCGTTGGAGCATCTCAATTGACTTCCAGGCATCAAGTGACGTAGCCAAGCGCCCGCAGAAGCCTAATTTAATCGTAACATGCACTGCCGCAGCTAATCACACCTAACCTAAGATATGTACATACATACAAATGTGTCTTAAAAATTATTTAGGTAGATATGCATAGCGATAAGTTTTTAATAGGTGTATTATTATTAGTTTCTTCAAGCATTGTATTTAGATATATACATATTTATTGATACCCATAACTGTAATGTTAAAAGTTTAGATGCATACAAGGATGTAACTCTAATCTGAAAATCTTTTTACTGACTAAAATATTCGCACACAATTAACAATGCATTGATAACGATATCTATACATAAGTTAATCGGTTATGATGTCGTTAAATATATCGAAAATTAATAATAATAATAGTAGATTTGCGCTTACATAATAGTTTAGTATCTGGCCGGGCTTCTTCTCGATTTGTGGCGGGCGCCTTGATTTTCACCTACAGTTTTACGCCGACACCGAACGGAGATTGAATTTTTATGAGAAGCTGCTTTTCATGGCACAAATAGGAGCGACAGTTATAAGAAAACACCTTTTTAGCTTTTTTATTTTTTACTAGCCGGCCTTGAGGCTTCGCCTTTTGCACATTCGCCGACCATATCTCCTTTCACTTGGTACCTCATTCTTTAGTCCAACGAATGGGGAAGATATTATGAATTTAAGAAAAGTGGCAACCCTACTCAAAAGCTAACACATTACTGAACACATTATATTGCCGAACAAAAAGAAACCAAGTTCAACCAAAATATCAGGCTAGCATAAACTGTTGTCGAGGCATGTTGCGTTGTTTGGACGCTTCTTAGCGCTCAGTTTTTTGTGGAAAATTATGTCTCGTGCTGCGCTTTTCTTGAATTCCGGAATCGTACGCGCACAACCTCCTCGTTTCAACTGAAGTAATCGATTGAATGGCCGAGTCGTTCGCTCTCGCAAAAGACACCAACACATGCTCAAAATGTGATAGTGTTGGTGTGCCCATCGGCGTAGCCAGAATGAAATTTAGGGGGGGGCTCGACGCTATTAAGCTGGCATTTCAGGGTACTATTTTATATATATATAAGGAAAATTTGAAAGTTAGGGGGGGCTCGGGAACCCCCCTGCCCCTACCTGGCTACGCCCATGGGTTTGCCCATTAATGATCTAGAGGCCAAGCGCTTTCATTTGATATCTCACTTTTTGAAATACAACCCTATAGAAATTGTAAGCTCTAAAGATAATACCCCTATCGATACAGAATATATAAAACAAATATAAGGATAAGATAGCAATTTTGTATAGGTTGCAACCCTACTCAAAAAAATTAATGTCTTTGTACATGCGAAGGCCCTGCCCTTTCATTTGGTGTCTCCTTTTGTTAGCCAACGAACAGTAAAAATCTATAATGTTAGCACAGGTGGCAACCCTACTAAAAAAAATAATAAATTTTTGCACATCAAGAGGCTAAGTATTTTCGTTCGAAGATGACGGTGCAGAACTGATACCTTCGCTCATTAAGATTGAATAAAGTAATTTTTTTAACAGGTGGCAACGCTACTCAAAAAAATAAAACATTTCTGCTTATCTAAAGGCCAAAACCTTCTATTTGACACCTCACTTCTTGTAATCCAGCGAACGGCGAAGATCTTATAGTTTTTAAACAGGTGGCAACCCTACTCAGAAAAATAATACATTATTACACATCTAGAGGCTAAGTCTTTTCATTTGACAGTGACGGTACAGAACTGATGCTTACGCTATTCAAAAAATAAGACATTAGTGCTTTTCTAGAGGCCAATCGCTTTCATTTGACACCTCACTTTTTGTAATCCAACGAACGGTGCGGATCTTATAGCTTTTAGACAGGTGGGAACCCTATTAAAGTTCTCAGTAAAAAAGGTTACTCACCTATCGATACTGAGTGTATTAGAGAAAATCTCGTCAAAATCTGATCAGTAGATTTCGAGATTACCGCGTACAAAGAATCTCGACTTTCCTTTATACTATGTATAGATTTTTTGATGTTTGTCATAAACTGGGCTTGAACCCAGGTCCTGCGGAATGGTGGCGCGCACTGCTAACCACTACACCACAGCGGCCATTATTTTATCAATAATACAATCACATAAATCGACAATTTCGTTGATAGGTTTTTATTGAAATATATCGATAATTATATCGACAATTCAGCCAAAATTTGTATATGTATTCATATAATGTTACTAAATAAAATTGTATTTAAATATATTTAACATCGGTATGGCCATCGCAAAATTTCTTATTAGGCGCCGCGAAGCAAATGGGCATTGGCTAGTTATAAATGAAATCGGCTGTGCTAGAGGTTTTAAACTATCGATAATCAACTAGTACTGTCGAGAGTCTAAGCGTTTTTGAGAAAAACTACTCATCGATAAGGGCAAAAAAATAAAGCTGTCGATACTATTGATAGTACCATCGATAGTTTCACACCTCTACTGCAAAAGCCTTTACAGGTGTCATGCAACTGCCTGGCTCTTACTTATGTGAACTACGGGAGAACCGGGTACATCCCCAAGGCTTGGAGGGTCGGCGGAAATAACTGCCATCAATGAAACGGTAGACTCAGACACACAGAAAATTGGGACGTCAGTTAGGAGGCTAGCGTATACTATGATAGTCAGGCGGAGTACTTCCTAATCAGGCTCATTTGGTTGACCTGGGAAGGAAAGGAACCCTTGAAACGTGTCACCTTCGGTGCACTCCTGGACGGTTAGGCCTCATTCAAACTCAGCGAGCGCTGGGCTAATACTAGGATATGCACAATTGAAAGATCCTTCTGGCCTGGGGTGGATCGGGGGTGATCAAAGAAGCTCCTTATGCTTGCAAAGCCTCGAATTGTTTTACCGTGCAATTGGTATTCGCGCGGTAAGATTGGGAATCTTAACTGGAAACATTTTGGCACGCACTTCATGACCAACCTTGGGGCTCTTTCAGGCATTGAATTTAGCCGCATTCGTAGTTATGTAATCGGGTCACGGCGTTTCGCCGACTAGATAAACGGTCTCCGTTCAGACTCACAAAGGATAATATTTTAATTGTAATCACGATATAGATGAATATATCATAAATAATATCGACATTAATACCGGAAACAATAATGTCTGCATGTATTAATAACGGTAATATCGATTTAGAGTACCTGTTAACGAAAAATCTGATTGTAAACGATGGTTAAAGGAACTTGGGTCTCACTTTCTCCCTACTATTTAAAAATGTGCTTTACCTGTTTATATATACACATCTACATTAGGGAGCATGACTAAAAAAAGTTTCGGTTATTCCACCGAAATTATAAAATCTATTATATTTTAAGACTTCCGTCAAAATATTTCAGAAAAATATTAATATTTACATGAGCAGGGCCGATTCACAATCACACACATCTGATTATTATCACAAAAAATCTGATTATTTTGATTTCATTGATAAAACTGTTAAAATTTTTTAGGCAGACCTTTTAAAATTACACGTTTCTATTTTTCTATTTTATTGGAAAAAATATTTTTTAAAAAAATTTTATTTATTATTAAACAAATCAAATCGGTCCAGCTTAGGAAAATCTTAATATTTATCTGAAATATTTCGGCGGAAGCCTCAAAACATAATAAATTGTATGATTCCGATGCAATAAGAGTATCGATTTTTGCTTGTATTTAAACAAGTTTTTAGCAGTACTAGCCGAAATAGTACAGCAGTGAGTAACACTCTTTGTGGGCGTTACACTTAACTTCAATATTTTAAAGTCGCATTCGATTGTGTGAGCATTTAACAAAATGGGCATTTCTTTTGGCCAGAGCGCAAAGTAAACCATAATTATGCACATCCACTTAATAATTCATTTATTTAAAAACGATAAAGGAGGAGGAAGTGCAAAATCGCCACCGGCGCAACAACGAACTCCACACACCAGGCTGTACGCCAAGCAAAGCCTAACCAAAGAAAAAAAAGGGCCAACAGCCGGCGATCGAATGCCACTAGCACATTTGTTTACACGCGTACGCCGGTGCAAGTGTTTATGTATACGAAAGCAAATGCTCATAATAAATGGCTTCCAATGCCATTTCCGACAGGTTCATACAAAATCGTAGCTTCTGATAAGACCACCGATGTCGTCGGCTCAATGAAGCTAACCCACAGAAACAACAATAGCATTGGAAGCAACAGCTTCAAAGTTTGCAGTAGTTGGTGAAAAGCGTTGAGAGCTCATCGTTGCCACCGCCGCCAAACAAATGTACACAGCTCACCAAAAAGCAACAAAAGTAACTTGTACCTACTAAACATTGGGGTGTTGACCAGCACCACCAACAAATCGACAAACCAGCTTTCGTTCGCGAATTTCGAATTCGGTAGGTGGTGTTCGACTCCTCCTACGCCGCCGTAGTCGTTGTTTTCATGGTGGTCAGTGGCTGCGTTGTGGCACTGGTCGGCTAGCTGCTAGCTGGTGGTCTTCTCGTACACAGTATGTACTAACTACTGAGCGCGCTTTGAATGTGAGCTTAGCTTGATTTTCACAAGCTGGGGTGTGTAGTGTTGATCGGCCGCTTGCGGGCATGAATGGGCTTAAGCGGCTGCCGATAAGGCTACCATGTGAGTTGGTAATAGGCAAGTGCTAACTAAAGATGAAATGAGAGTGTAGTGAAGTGCCAAAATTGTATGGTAAATATATGCTTGCCTGGGACTGGTAGCACTCATGGTACGAAAAAAAGCTACTTTTAGAAAAACTTCCATATATTTTACGGCCATCACTTAAGTGGTTGCCAACCTCTCGCGATCAAACCTAGACTGATTAGAAATACGGACAATGAACGGACCTACGTTTTCGGGTTACTTTTGAAAAACAGAAAATATATTCTAGCCCGCTTTTTTGAACCGCACTCAAAAAACTTGATTGTATCTCTATCTCTATCTCTATCTCTATCTCTATCTCTATCTCTATCTCTATCTCTATCTCTATCTCTATCTCTATCTCTATCTCTATCTCTATCTCTATCTCTATCTCTATCTCTATCTCTATCTCTATCTCTATCTCTATCTCTATCTCTATCTCTATCTCTATCTCTATCTCTATCTCTATCTCTATCTCTATCTCTATCTCTATCTCTATCTCTATCTCTATCTCTATCTCTATCTCTATCTCTATCTCTATCTCTATCTCTATCTCTATCTCTATCTCTATCTCTATCTCTATCTCTATCTCTATCTCTATCTCCATCCCTATCTCTATCTCTATCTCTATCTATATCTCCCACATTGGACCTCCGTGGTTTTTCGTGCAAAAATTGCTTGTACATATCCATAAGTAGCATAATTTACATGACCCTCCTGCAATTTTTCACTCTACCACACTTATGCTCTTCCATAAATACTTATTCTCCAACAACCCAGCATTAAGTGCCAACTTTGACTGCGCAGCATCGCTTAACCACCAACCACCATCACCAATGTCCAACATTGAAAATTTAATTGATACTTTTAACTTGGAACTGCACATCAATTATGAATAAGTGCCCTGAAGCTCAGCAGCTTTTATGGCAAATCATTGGCTATGCATTTATTAATGTCTTCGATTTAGTTTATCTACAATTTTTGTGCATCCGCGGGCGGCAGTTTAGCAATCACATGCTCCGATGATAAACGGGTAGGAAATTGAGCGTCTTCGTTGGTGTCTAATTGCTCAAGAAATATTGTGAATTTCGTAAGGTGAGCTTAATATTTTATTTTCAGGCTGAAAAGTGGGATTTTTTTTCAATTGTTTGAAGAAATAGTATTTATAAAAACCCTTAATACGCGTATCTTCTGTACCCTGATTATCTTCCATTGCAAATGATTCTATTTATATGACATGTTATTACATTTTTTTGACAGCTCATTGTTCTGTTTTGGTTTCAAAGCTGAATTCGATAACTTTTCGATGAAATTAAATTTACGTGAATCAGACATATCGTTTTAATGAGTTAAATCACAACCTAAATTTAATATGGTAAATAACGTATTACGGTTCGTAATCGAAAGTCTGTTACGAATTACGTAGCAAATTAAGATTGAATTACTAAGGCGACCGCCGTGGTAACGCAATTTTAGTTCACCCTCGATGAATATTTAATACACCCGCAAATTATTTGTACTAAATTTAGTTGGAATATTAAGGTGCTACTAGACCAGTAATAGAGATGGGAAGAGGCAAAAAACTTTGCTCAAGATCACAAAGGCCTTCAGTGGCCTCTAAGTGAATTCTTTAAAAGTCGACAGCTTATCCTTATTTACAAAGCCGAAGACCTTGTAGATAGAGGTGTTATATTTTGCAGGTAATATAATTATTTATTATGGAAGTGTAGCTCATTAACCAAAAAAAAATCGTGTAAGTCAAAATTTCATAAAAATTTTGAGCTTTTTAATTAGATTTCTTAGAAATAGTCTGAGTAATTTTGTACTACAAAGTGCAATTTTTAAGTAGCTAGGACTTACCGGGGAAGTGTTGCTCCCTACGGATAGCATCCATCGGATACCCTCATAGGCATAANTTGATTTTTTGGATTTTTTTGGGGAAAGTGTTGCTCCCTACGGATAGCATCCATCGGATACCCTCATAGGCATAAATCACAAATTTTTAAAAGCAATAATATAATATTTTGGCGCTAGCACTTTTCTAAGGGTTTGGCCGAGATTCTCCTTCAATTTTTGGTATCGTCTATCGTGCTATGAAGCCTGCAAGAGCAAATGGATTTTATGAGATGCTTTTTAATGGCAGAAATACACTCGAAGGTTTGACATTACCTGCCGAAGGGCCACCGCTTTTTCTAATGTAGATACTGCTCGGAGCACGGATCCAGAGTTTTTGGAGCTGTCTGAACATCCGTGATAATATAAATAGTTTTGCGTGCCATTGTCTCTGCCCGTAAACATTCAATGACTTCCTACATCGCCGCAAGTTCGGTTTCGAAGACACTAAAATAGTTTAGAAGGCGGAACGCCTTTGATTTCCTAGTTATTCTGAATACACGCCTCCACGCCTATTGTCCAATAAAACCAAATAGATCCAGTTGGTCTCGGAACGTAATGCGTCTATCGCTCACTGCTAGGGATTTCTACTTTATACCCTTTGTCGAAGGATTTGTTTGGCACATGAAGAACTCAGGTGTGAAGAGAGATTCGCTCTTCTACTTGCTATATAAAGGTGTCGATATACCTTTATTGGCTTTGTGTTTGTTGGTATATGGGGATTATTGTGGAATGATGTTTCGTCATCCTTTGGAAAATTTTGTTTGGAGAGAACCCGGGTTTGGCGCTGTGTGGTGTTTTGAAACAAATACAGTGCGTTAAAAAAAGCACGTGCACCATGAAATTTCTGCAAGTGAACTTAAATCATTGCAAGGCGGCACACACGCTTCTAGAACAGACGGTAAGAGAGAAAGACATGGACATAGTTGTAAATGATCAACCATGGGCTAGTGACACCAGCGTAAGATCAGCAGTATGGAAATGTGACAAACCTCCATCACAACAGAGCAACGGATACAGGTTTTGTTTGCGTACGGGTATCGGAATTGGTATACAGTTGTTATACAAAACTTACTTCCAGCATTCATGAATTTGAGAACAACATGGACAACCTGGTTGGCGACGCGAGAACCAGAGCATCTGTAGTAATTGCAGGCGACTTTAATGCACTGACCCGTGAATGGGGAAGTCGTCGCACAAATGCAAAGGGTAAGGCTCTCCTTGCAGCATTATCAGACCGGCATAGGTGTGGCACTCTTAAATATAGGCGACAAGTTTACGTTCTGGAAAAATGGAATGGGGTCCATTATTGACCTGACATTTCTAAGCAACAGAATTTTTAGACACACATTTTGGGAAGTATGCGAAGACTATATGCATAGTGATCACCAAGCTATTACATTCTCGTTCAATAAAGATGTAAGTGGATATTCACACTCATGGCTCATAGCGCAACAAAAAACCGAGGCAGTGCTACAGAAGAGTCGAAAAGTGCGCGAAGTACGTAGTTCATACGCAGGAGAGGCAAGATCATTGTACCGACTCTGCGCTGTTAGAGTATGTAGCGTTTTCCTAAAGGCGTCAGAGCAGGGAGCGCTTTTGTTATCTGAATCGATGGAGCGTTGTCTCTCATCCACATTCGACAAATTACAGTGGAAATTCCTTGGGTGTAAAGCAAAAATTCAATCACTAAATGTGACCGGTACCAACCCTTAAGGCATCTCAATTATCCCTTTTTAAACCGATTTAAGTATGTATGTATGATTCAATTATTCTTTAGAGGTCAATAGCAGTTGTTAAATCAATTAAAGAACAGAATAGAACCTTACTTATTAATAGTCAACAAGAAAGCAAAAGAGATCGCCAAGAATCGCTAGTGAAATCGGGTTGCTCTGCTAAAATTACAAAAAAAAAACAGAAGAAAAGATGAGAAAAGAAACACAGACACGCTTTTAAGCTGGCATTACACGTATAGGTACACATACCTATGTACATACCCACCTACAAAGCAAACAAATGCATGCACATTAGCAGCTTTATTGAAATACCACTGCAACGGAAAACGGACGGACGCTCGAACGGACCAGTATACCCATGGAGGCTACAACAAATGTGGAATGTGGAATTTTTTNTACTGTATGTACATACCCACCTACAAAGTAAACAAATGCATGCACATTAGCAGCTTTATTGAAATACCACTGCAACGGAAAACGGACGGACGCTCGAACCCAGACCAGTATACCCATGGAGGCTACAACAAATGTGGAATGTGGAATTTTTTATTGAACGAATTATTTTCTGTTAATTGTCAAAGGCGTTTGGTTTAAGTGGTTTTCGTGCATTTTTATAAACATCTCTTAATTTTCCATTGCTGGATAAAAGCACACCAAGTACTATATACGTACAAGTGGCTATAATGTCCGTAAATTTGTTGGTATGCCACGGGATGCAGTAGTGCGTGTGACTCGCCCGCCAATGCCAATGATTATCACAGAGCAACAATCGCCGACGCTGCTAAGGTGAATGTGAAGGTAAAAACGATGGCGATGGCTAAGGCGACGGCTCAGATTCACACTCAGGCTCTGAATCAGAGCAGCGGACTCACGGACTTCATACTTACCGCCATACTGGCTGGCACGCTGACTGCCCGGTTAGCGATTCCATCCATGCTGGCTGAGGTGTTACACCATTTGGCACGATTTGTATACATAAGTATAGTTAAAACACATATGTACCGACCGATCGATCAGCCGACTCCGACCGACGGACCGACCCACCGACCGATCGCAGAAGGGTCAACAGCAGACCGAGTGGCAGCGCTTGGCGAGCACAAACAAACCGACCCAAAATAGAATAGAACATATTGTACCTGGTGTACGCGGTGAACGGTGTTTGGCTGCTGTGCGCGGTTGCATGATGCAGTCGCATCGATCGAATCGATCAGTTAGTTTTCGCATAGCTTTGACTTGGCTTAGCCAAGTTGTTGGCTGCAACACGGTGAAATTAAGGCAACACACAGCAGCAAAAAAAAGGAGCAAATTGAAATCGCATGTGCAGTGCAATGTCAGTGGTAGTGGCCAAAAACAAACGGCGCAAGGAGCTGAAAAGATGGTCAATCAAAAAAAAAAAAACAAGCTAAAGCAATTCGTGCAACTTACGCGAACGTCAGCACATTAACAGGATTGTCACATGCGAGCGACCAACAGCAAAAGCAAGAATAAGCACAAAGTGCGGCGCAAAAATCAGGATTCTAGGGGAATACGTATGCATGTGTAGTGCGTGCGCGATCAAGTGGACAGCCAGCCAGCAGCCGAAACTAGCCGGCAGACCGAAAACTCGCGTTCAACATGAAAGGCCACAATCGCCGTACAGAAGATGCACAAATAAAATACCCCAAAAGAAGTGCAAGAAAAAATGAAATGAAATAAAATAATCAGAAGCAGGCTGAAATTGCAAAGAAAAATTGTCGACGGCAATTCATTTAACATTTTAATGACGCAAATGAATTTAATTTAGAATCTTTTTCGCATACCTCAAGGTGTGAATAATTATTTTGTACAAGCGTGCGCGCGAGTAGCAAGCGGCAAGAACTTGAAAAATGTGTGATTCATATGAGCATGGGAAACAATGACTGCAACGTACGGCGTGTTGAAGGCAGAAGANCCAAGCTAAAGCAATTCGTGCAACTTACCCGAACGTCAGCACATTAACAGGATTGTCACATGCGAGCAACCAACAGCAAAAACAAGAACAAGCACAAAGTGCGGCGCAAAAATCAGGATTCTAGGGGAATACGTATGCATGTGTAGTGCGTGCGCGATCAAGTGGACAGCCAGCCAGCAACCAGCAGCCGAAACTAGCCGGCAGACCGAAAACTCGCGTTCAACATGAAAGGCCACAATCGCTGTACAGAAGATGCACAAATAAAAAACCCCAAAAGAAGTGCAAGAAAAAATGAAATGAAATAAAATAATCAGAAGCAGGCTGAAATTGCAAAGAAAAATTGTCGGCGGCAATTCATTTAACATTTTAATGACGCAAATGAATTTAATTTAGAATCTTTTTCGCATACCTCAAGGTGTGAATAATTATTTTGTACAAGCATGCGCGCGAGTAGCAAGCGGCAAGAACTTGAAAAATGTGTGATTCATATGAGCATGGGAAACAATGACTGCAACGTACGGCGTGTTGAAGGCAGAAGATAGATATGTATGAGCGAGTGTAGCTGAAGGGCTAGACTATTTTTTGACTGCTTAGCAAGGCATAGATTTATTTCTATCGCCGCGGTCAACGGCAACGACAAAAAAAGGCCATGATGACCATACTTTAAAAGTTATCGTAATTTTTGTTTAAAAGTAAAATAANTGACTGCTTAGGAAAGGCATAAACGAAATTATTTTGGTACGATGTCAGATGTTAAGTAAGGGAGATGATCGTCACTGAAAGGACTCACTCAGGTCGCGGGGCAGAAGAGTAGTAGATACCGGGCAGTGGAGTAGAATGACGAACGCCTTGACAAATGGTGCACCGGCAAGGAGAGCTACTGGAATAAAGATTTTATATTAAAGAAGATTGGGCAAAGAATTTGTGGGCACTTATTGACCATAGAATATGCCGAGTATTCTAGCAAATTCGTCGTCCATGTTCAATTTCACATATTATAGCATTTATTTGTTTGTCTTTCAATACATCACTGCCAAAAACTTTATATTTAATCCTTGCAAAGGCGGTGCGGAGACACAAGCATTGTTCCGCCGTCTCATCTGCTTGAAGGAAGGCAGAGTAAACGGGGATTTCGTGTACGCCTATCAAGTTGCCAACAGCCCCTAAAGTTATCTGCAGTCAAATCTGTTCAATGAAAGTAAATATCTAACCGACCCTGCGAGATTGGGAGCAACATGAGTTTTGTCCACCAGCACTCTCCCGTAGTATTTCAGTCATTGCTGAGCCCAGTTTCTTATGGTGGCTTCGATGGCCGAATGTGGGAGTGCTATAACTGGTTGCGGACCGAGGAATACCTGGTCTGGGCGCTCGGGATAAATGGTCAGACGCCTCATTACCTGTTATTCCCAAGTGACCTGGCAGCCGGAGTAAGACAAGTTCGTTGCATTTTCCAACAAAATTCAGTAGAGACTTGTATTGCCGAACCAGTATGGAAGTAGTTAGGCTGCTCGACAATGCATCTTGACTGTCACTAAAGATACGTAAATGTCTGCATTTACACCCGTTTTTCCACTACGTAGTCCATGGCCTTGAGGATTACAAATACACCAGCTTGGAGTACAAACGTATATTCTCCAAGAGAAAAGTGAAGCTCGTTCTCATTGACTTCGATATAGACAGCAGTTCTTGACCCAGTGTCAGTTGTGGAACCATCAGTAAATATTCGATAGTGTACGAGCTCGCAATTAGTGTTGGAATTGAGTCAACGTTCAGCCTCAGGGAACTCAATCTCGTAGAATCTCCTCAGGAAAGGTAATGGTGTCGTAATCTACTGGGGATTGAATAGACAATTATCTAGATCTCTGCCACCATTAATCTCCGCCTCGCCCAACTCAAGATCATACCAAAATCCATTTATTTTTAGTCTGTGGATTGCCTTTAACCCTCCCCATGTGTAAAGGTACAAAGTGATGGTAAGTGCAGCAGAGCATCAAGAGCAGCGCTAGGGGTTGCAGAGAAAGCTCCCGTACAGGACACATCTACTGTCCTTTGAAGTTAGTCAAGCAGATTTCTACGCTAAACTATACTATGAATATGAGCATACTGGCTTATCTCAATGACGCAGTGCTCTGGAGCCCGGATAAGTCGCGCACGAAATGTGTCAGCTTTCACGTTAAGAGTTTGGAAGATTTTCGAAATAAATTTGGTAGACTGCGTTCTTACGACGGTCCAATCTACATATGTAAGCGGAATGAATAAGATTTTTTTCTCGCAAAAATCAATCACCTTAGCTGTATTCCCAAAAATATCAAAAATAAAAATAACGTCAGCTCGACCTGAAAAAAAAACACATATAATCAGATATGTAGGTGGGAACAAAAAGCGAATTCGCCTCCCCAAACTTCCCTTCGATCTTGGAAGCATTTGTTGTGTATACTTGATAAGTTCATAAAAAGACTATGATGATGATAGTTCCTTTGATAAAAACAGTATGCGATCAAAGATGGGTCAAAAGTTCCATGGCTATGGATGACATTGAAATGGTGAAGCAGGAATTTCTAAGCTAACAATGCCATAAGTCTCAACACGGTTGGGCATCTTACCGAATTAGGTCCTGTACCGCTTTGCTTCGTTCGGCGCCGTTCGGCTTTCTGTATGAATGTACTCCAAGTCTTCCACGGAGAGGACCGCCAGCAATCATTTTTTGCATATTTTGAAGCGCAGAATTTTCAGACAAGAACGCTAAGTCTATAAAAAAAAAATTTAAATCTGCCGTTGATGTTGACCGGCACTTGGACCGCCACTAGATCTCTGGATAGGATGTCTTAAAGCCATATGTATATGTTTGAAGCAATTAGTTATTAACAAGAACTTCCTAGGATTTGAATACCTAGTTTCCCATATTACCTACCTCTTCTTTATTGCCAAGCCTGTTATTTGTCCGCTGACGACCCGGATTGCCCTAGCGATAACCGTAGACATGAGCCTAGCATGGTGTAGCCAATGGCCAAGGCTTATTCATGCGTTGCCAGGGTCTCATCAGACTCTGACAAGATGGCTTTTTTCGAGTCATTGCCAGTTTTTCTATGTTTAGCAGCCCGAGGTCGAGGCCGTCAAAGGCCTCCGTGTTGTGCGAGAAAAAGTAGAGGATTGACTACCGTGCTTTTGGCTGTTTTTACAGCTACCATCTTAGTCACTCCCTTGGGTATTCGTACAGAGGTGTATCAGGCTTGACGGACTTCAGCTTCGTTTTCTCGCCTTGTGCACATGCACTGGAGCACTATCAAACCTGTATTGTAGGATACAGTTTTTTTTTACTGAAAGCTTCCTACGACTTGTTATTTTATGTTGCACCCTGCTATTTATGCAAAGTGGTAAAGCGCTATGCTCTTTTTTGAGACTTAAAAATAGTATCCTTAAACTTATTTTAAAAGACGATTTCCAGCAGGTGCCGTCAGGTTAGTTGCCGTCAGCTCTTTACCAGACTTTCCATACTCAGCACAAGAATACCAAAACTATGTGTTTGTAAACCAACTCCATTTCCCCATATTAACCTCTAATTTGTTGTTGTCTATTATTGTCATTACGAGTGCAACGATCATAAGCGCATGAAAATTTGATTTGTTTAATG